>NC_083409.1:116323357-116463357 GCF_020745735.1 Hemiscyllium ocellatum | reverse complement strand
CCCCAGCTAAAACCCTTGACCTGCAGTGCACACTTACCCCTCTCCATCACTAGAGTAAAAGTCACCGAATTGTGCTCACTGTCCCCAAAGTGCTCACCTACCTCCAATTCTAACACCTGGCCTGGTTTGTTACCCAGAACCAAATCCAGTATGGCCTCACCTCTTGTTGGCCTGTCTACATATTGTGTCAGGAAACCCTCCTGCACACATTGGACAAACACCGACCCATCTAACATACTCGAGCTATAGCTTTCCCAGTCAATATCTGGAAAGTTAAAGTCCCCCATAACAACCACCCTATTACTTTCACTCTTCTCCTGAATCATCCTCACAATCCTTTCTTCTACGTCTCTAGAACGATTAGGAGGCCTGTAGAAAACTCCTAACAGAGTGACCTCACCTTTCCTATTTCTAACCTCAGCCCAAACTACCTCTGATGGCGAGTCTTTATCCATCGTCCTTTCCACCGCTGTAATACTATCCTTGACAAGCAATGCCACACCTCCCCCTCTTTTACGCCCACCTCTGACCCTACTAAAACATTTAAACCCTGGAACCTGCAACAACCAATCCTGTCCCTGTTCTACCCGTGTCTCCGTAATAGCCACAACATCGAAATCCCAGGTACCAACCCACGCTGCAAGTTCACCTACCTTATTTCGTATACTTCTCGCATTGAAGTATGCACACTTCAAGCCACCTTCCTGTTTACAGGCACCCTCCTTCGAGATCGATGCCATGTTCCTAACCTCCCTACACTCAAGGTCCTGCACCCTAAAGCTACAGTCCAGGTTCCCATGCCCCTGCAGAGTTAGTTTAAACCCCCGAAAGAGCACTAGCAAACCTCCCCCAAAGGATACTGGTGCCCCTCAGGTTCAGGTGTAGACCATCCTGTTTATAGAGGTCCCACCTTCCCCAGAAAGAACCCCAGTTATCCAGATACCGGAATCTCTCCCTCCTGCACCATCCCTGTAGTCACACATTTAATTGTTCTCTCTCCCTATTCCTCGACTCTCTATCACATGGCACGTGTAACAAACCAGAGACAACAACTCTGTTTGTTCTAACTCTGAGCTTCCAATCTAGCTCCCTGAAAGCCTGCCTAACATCCTTATCCCTCTTCCTACTTATGTCATTGGTGCTAATGTGGACCACGACTTCGGGCTGCTCCCCTTCCCCCTTAAGGACCCGGCAAACACGATCAGAGACGTCACGTACCCTTGCACCTGGGAGGCAATATACCAATCGTGTATCTCTCTCCCCCCCCGCAAAAACCGCCTATCTGTGCCCCGAACTATCGAGTCCCCAATAACTATTGCTCTGCTCTTCTCCACCCTTCCCTTCTGAGCAACGGGGACAGGCTCCGTGCCAGAGGCCTGAACCCCATTGCTTACCCCTGGTAAGTTGTCCACCCCACAATTATATTTGTTCTTGAGAGGAACGACCGCAGGGGGTCCCTGCACTGGCTACTTCCTCCCAGTCCCCCTCACTGTCACCCATCTGTCTGTAATCTTTGGAGTTACTATTTAACTAAAGCTCCAACCTATGACCCCCTCTGCCTCCTGAATGATCCTAAGTTCATCCAACTCCAGCTCCAGTTCCCTAACACGGTCTTGGAGGAGCTGGAGATGGGTGCACTTCCTGCAAGTGTAATCAGCAGGGATGACTATGGCATCCCTCACCTCAAACGTGTTGCAAGAGGAACATTGCACTGCCTTCACTGCCATCCCTCTAAAAGTAACCTTTTAAAAAAAACTAGGTCTAAAGTATAGAACAAGCAAAATGCAGCATTTACCTGCTTACCACACGGGTCTTATTATTAGGTTAGAGGAGGAGGGCGGTGGGAGGACTACCCCTGCAGTGCCTCGGGTTCCTCTCCTGCGCGCCTTTATTGGAAAAACCTACCCAGGTAAGCTTGCGCTACACCAGCTTCCGGGTCCGCTCCGCGCTTTTTAAAAAAAAACTTTTACATTTAAACCGTTAAAAAAACGTAACCGCATCTACAAAGAGACACTGCCAAACAGCCCTTACCTGCTCTGCCGAGAGACAGGTAAGGGGAAACCTTTAAGCAGGTAGCCCAGACCGTAACTTTACTATTTGTTTAGCTAGGTGGATAGTGGACATTCCTGGTGTAGATTAGCAGGTTTGACTGTCAGGTTTTAAAAAAACAAAATTTATTTACAAAATTACAGAAAGAAACACAAAGAACAGGAAATAGAATATCCGATAACTTATCCTATCCAAACCCAACTTAATGATGGTATACCAAAAGCACACACATCCTTAGCACGAACAGTAAAACATGGCACAGGCAACTTACAGTTTGCAAGGAGAAAGAGAAGTCCTTGTTTCACGTGTCCCTTGCTGCAACTGAACCAAAAACTCCTCAGCTGCCAGAGCTGGCCACTCTTCTTTCATTATACAAGTTAATTATAAAACATGAAAGCCTTTGGCCTAAGGTAACATTTGTTTAGGGGTAAACAAAAAGGGCCCCAATAAACCATTATCTCTGTACCAACTCAGCCATTTTGGAACCTGGGCTTTCTTAGGAATCCTCTGAAAAAGATCAAGGACACAGTAACTTTGAGAAAAAGTTTTAGCTTTGTGACATCTTCTGCCTTTAAAAAAATGAACCATCAATATCCAAAGATGTCTTCATTTTAAAAACCCCTTTAAAAAATGATTAGTACTCTAAGACACACATATAGATTACGTTCTCTACACAAGTGTGCAGGTGGCGGGAGCAGAGAGCAGAAGAGGAGCCAGCTGTGAAGGTAAATGATTGTTTTTTAAATGGGTGCAATCTAAAGCCAAGGCCCTACACCGTACGGCTTCCCTCCTACCCATCTTCTTTAACCTTAATAAGAGTCTATAGACTCAATAAGTTTTTCAGGTTTTCTCTTTTTTGTTTTCTTCCTTGTTTAGTTCTGTGTGGGCTTTCAGAGTAGCAGATATGGATGTTAGGGCAGTTGCATATTCCTCCTGCAGAATGTGACAGGTGAGAGACACAACACATGTCTCCACTGGCCACATCTGCAGAAACCGAGTTAAGTAGCGGGAGCTAGAGTTGGATGATCTGCGGATCATCCGTGAAGCTGCGGGGAAAATTGAGAGGATGTACAGGGAGGTGGTCACTCCTCAGTCATAGGATAAGGACAGCTGGGTTATAATCGGGGGAGGAAAGGGAACCGATAGAGAGAGTAGGGATCTCCTGAGGCCATTCCCCTCAGCAATAATAATTTCATTTTGGATACTGCTGGTGGGGACAGCCAATCAGGGGAAAGCCATAGTTGTCAGGTCTCTGGCACTGAGCCTGGCACTGTGCTCAGAAGGGAAGGCGGGTTGGGGGGGTGGTGATGGAAATAGAAAAGCGCTAGTGGTAGGGGACTCAATAGTCAGACGGATTGACAGGAGGTTTTGTGGTCAGGAACGGGACTCCCGGAAGGTATGTTGCCTCCCCTTGCCAGGGTCCGGGAGACGGTGAGCAGCCAGAAATCGTCGTACATTTTGGCACCAATGATATAGCCAGGAAAGGGATTGAGGATCTGAAAAGTGATTACTGAGAACTAGGATGGAAGCTGAAGAGCAGGACAAGTACAGTAGCGTTCTCAGGTTTGTTACCGGTGCCATGAGACCCCCCTCTCATTTATCTCTCCACTCTGCAGGCACCCTGCCTCTATTCCTGACGAAGGGCTTTTGCCCGAAATATCGATTTTCCTGCTCCTCGGATGCTGCCTGACCTGCTGTGCTTATCCAGCACCACTCTAATCTAGACTCTTGCTGATGAACATTCAATTTCCCGGAGAAATACCTAATTGGTCTTTCCATCTTCTCGTCATCTTCCTGCAGGAACACAGCATTGACATCCACATTGCTAGCATCAATACCACCTTGAAAGGCTTTGTGAAATCAGGTGTGGGTAATACCAGGGCAGTGGTTGGCACAGTTTTCAAACTGTGAAATGCCTTTTGACAGTCTGCTGCCCAATGAAACTTCTTGTTTTTCTTTCAATGAGTGGAGCTGCCACACTGCTAAAATCCACTCAATATCAGGAACTGTAGTACTGCTCTTTTTGTTGATTGTGTGGGAATTTCCCCAATAATTTTTGTTTTCGCATCCCGTGGGACCATTTGGCCATGTCCAATAACATGGCCAGGAAGGTGACTTGCACTTTGGCAAATTCATTTTTAGCTAGGTTTACCACAAACCCTGCCTTCTGAAATCGATCAAACAAGTTTGATAAATGTTATAAATGTTCCTTCCATGAGTGACTAAAAATCACCAAGTCATCAATGTACACAACACAGTTGGGTAATCCAGCAATAACCATTTTAGTTAGTCTCTGAAAAAGCGCTTTATCATATCAAATGGCATGACTTTAAATTGATACAGTCCATTTGGCATTATGAAAGCTGAAATTGCCTTTGCTCTTTTTGATAGGGGCACCTGACAGTAATTCTGAGCAAGTCCAACTTAGAAATGTAAGTTTCTCGTCCCACCTTTTCAACATAGTCTTCCAATCATGGAATTGGATGTATATCAGTCTTTGTACCCGCATTGACTTTGCGATAGTCCACACATAACCATTGGGTACCATCTTGCTTTGGCAGCATGGCTATGGCTGAGCACCAGTCACCGTAACTCACATTGATTTTGCCATCTTGGAGCATGCGTTCTACCTCCTTCTAAACTTGTGCCAACCTTACAATGTTATGCCTACAAGATTGTTGCTTAATCGGAACAACATCTCCTATAACTACATCATGCACAATTAGGTTCATACTTCCCAGTTTATTTCCACATATATCCCCATGTGATAGTAATAACTCTTTCAGGTCAGTTACATTTTTCTCAGGAAGGTAACCCAATAATTTATCCCAATTTTTGACAACTTCCTCATTGTCCAATTTACTTTGAGCAAAGTCCAATTCAGAATTGTTTGAACTTGGTTCTTCCTTCTGTGCTGTAATCATTAAGACGTTCTTGTTTTCCTTTCCTTCTCTGCCAAAATACCTTTTGAGCATATTCACATGACACACTCTGTGAGATTTCTTCCTGTCTGGAGTCCTTATTAAGTAGTTCACCTCACTCAATTTCCTTTTGATTGGATAAGGTCCACTAAACCTTGCTTTTAAAGGTTCACCTATTATTGGAAGTAACACCAATACATTATCCCTGATAGCAAAATTGCGAATTTTTGATTTCTGATCTGCTTCCTGTTTCATTGTATGCAGTGATATTTTTAAATGCTGTCCAGTCAACTCTCCAGCTCTATTAATTGTTCTCTAAAATTTGACACATAATCCAAAGGTGTGGTTCCTGAATTCTGACTTACTATTTTCTCTTTAATCAATTTTAATGATCCTCTCATTTCATGCCTAAAAACTAATTCAAATTGACTGAATTTTGTTGATTCATTTGCTGCATCTCTGATCACAAAAAGCACAAACAGAATTTCTTTATCTAATTATCTTGATAATCCTGACTATAAGCCCTCAACATGGTCTTTAGTGTTTGATGCCATTTTCCTAGCGCTCCCTGTGATTCTGGATGGTACGCAGTAGATTTGAATTGGTTTATGCGTAAGGTGTCTATAACTTCCTTGAACAGTTTGGATGTAAAGTTTGACCCTTGATCTGACTGCATCTCTATTGGTAGTCCATATCTAATAAAAAATTTGTGTATTTCCTCTACAATCCTTTTAGCTGTGATAACGCGTAATGGAACAGCCTCTGGAAATCTCGTCGATACATCTACTATTATTAACAAATGCCGATTCCCACTTTTTGTTTGAGGTAGGGGACCTACACAATCGATTAAGATTCTGGTAAAAGGTTCCTCAAAAGCTGGAATAGGCATGAAAGGTGCAGGTTTTATTACTGCCTGTGGTTTTCCAATTACCTGACATGTACGACGTGTCTGGCAAAATTCAACTGCATTCTTGTGCAGTCCAGGCCAGTAAAAATGTCTTTGTATTTTACCTTGTGTTTTCTTCACTCCTATATGACCTCCAAGTGGTAGTTCATGCGCCATTTGCAACACCTCCTCTCTATACCCCATTGGCAATACAATTTGATGAATCTCTGCCCATTTCCCATCATCTTGAATATGTGATGGTCTCCATTGTCTCATTAAGACATCATTTTTCAGGTAATAACAAACAGGGATACATTCAGACTCATTTACTGTGTATGCCTTTTGATATAACTGCTTTAAATTTTCATCTTTCTGCTATAACTCAATGAGCTCAGCAGAGTTAAAGATACTTGCATGTATCTTTATTTGCTCCTGTTGTGTCCCACTTGAATGACTGACCACAGTCTCTGTAATGCCACTTCAGCTTCCTTATCTGTGCCCTTTGATCTTTCCTGCTTCAGCTTGTGACTCTGTGATTTTATTAATACACATTCAGGGAAGATTCCCAGATAAGAATCCTGCATTGCTTCAGTTGCTTTAGTCTCTACTGGTTTTTCAACTAGAGTAGGTAGCATACCTACCAGTGAATCAGGTATATCATTTGCAATGACAAACTGTAATCCTGGAGCTGAAAGTTTGTCTAGTACTCCTACTGCAAATTCTTCACTCTTTTCTGGACACTCTAACCTCACTTTATATCATCGAGTGCTTTTTGTCTCACCACGAATTCCTGTTACCAGTACCTTTTCTGGTAATAGTCCTGCAGGACTACATACTTCCTCATCCTTCAGTATCACAGACTGAGAGGTTCCTGTGTCCCTTAATATTGTAACCTCTTTACCTGCTACTCCTGGCCTATGTGAATAAATTTTACCCTTGTAGGTATTTTTTTAAGCAGATCTGGCACTTCCTCCTTAACCAACCTTTGATCAGCTGTAGCTTTCTACCTTCTACTGTGCTTTCTATTACCATTTCAACAAAACTCCAAGCATATCCTGCCTTCCCACATCTGGCTTTTCTGTGCTTTTCCTAGCCCACCCACACTGTGATTTCATGTGGCCTACTTTATTAGAATGAAAACACTGGAGCTTTTTAACCTCTTTGTCCCCCTCAAGGGTTTCCTTTTTACCCTGTGGTAAGGTCTCTTTATGATCTATCTTTCTCTTTCTACATGACAATTTCTTTTTGCCCCAATTTCTATCCGTCATGGACTGAAATTGATTCAGGAAGTCAAATCGTGGTTTATGAACTAACTGATAGTCATCCGCCACTTTGACTGCTAACCCTGTCGCTTTAAGTCTCTGCTCTTCTACATTAAGCTTACTTTCAACCTTTATCTCTCTTTGTCTTTCTCTTCTGCTAAGGCCCTTTGTTTTCTTCTGATTTTAATAGTAACTCAAACTGTTTCATTTCAGCTGCCCTTTCCTTCTCTTTCGCCTCTAACTCTAGCTGCTTTATTTGCAACTGAATTCTTGCCATTTCTACAGATCCTGATGGTGTTTCCAGCAAATTTAAATACTGAGTTACTGCTGAAATCATCGCATCTTTCCTCACATTAGGTGGTAAATTCAACTCCAGCTTGTCCATTATTTCCCGTAGCTGGGTCTTATTTGCCTTTTGTAATACCCCCAAGGGCATTTCTTGTAACTCCAGAAACTCCTTGGTGACTGAAAGAGCCATTGCTATCCGAGCTATGTGTAAACCAACCAAATCAACACCCGAAATGAAAGACTCTAACACCTACCACTCATTGTTTATATCTCGCGAAGCATCCCCTAATCTGTTATGGACTAGGCCAGACCCCTCAAAACCTCTTTTAACAAGTAGTCCAGTGGATATTCCCAGTGTAAATTAGCAAGTTCAAACAAACAAAATTCACTTACAAAATTACAGAAACACAAAAAAGTACCTGATACCTTATCCTATCCAAACCCAACTTAATGACGGTGTTCCAAAAACACACACATCTCTTAGCCCAAACAGTAAAACATGGCACAGGCAACTTACAGTTTGCAAGGAGAGAGAGAAGTCCAGCAGCTTATCCACATCCCTTGCTGCAACTGAACCAAAAAAACCTCAGCTGCCAGGATTGGCCATCATCCCCTTTCATTATAAAAACTATTTCTAAAATGTGAAAGCTTTTGGCCTGAGGTATTATCTGTTTATCTGTAAACAAAAAGGGCCCCAATAAACCATTCATTTCTGCACCAACTCAGTTGTTTTGGAACCAGGGCTGTTTCACAACCTCTCTGAAAAAATATCAAGGGCACAGTAACTTTGAGAAAAAGGACCAGCTTTGTGACAGACATTTAGATAAGTACATAAATAAGAAATATTTGGTGGGATATGGGCTAAGTGTAGGCAGGTAGGACTAGTTTAGCTTGGTGTCATGATCTGCATAGACTGGTTAGACCAAAGGGTCTGTTTCTGTGGTGTAAGGATCTATGAGTTGAGGATAAAATTTGGGTTGGGGAAGTTAGGGATTGAATAATTGAGAGCGGAAGGTTGGGTTTGGTATTGAAAAAGGAATTGAGGGTAGGGTAAGGAGTCAGAGTTAAGGGTTTAAGGATGAGGAGATGGTGTGTGTTAGAGCAAATTGGAGAGCAAGGGTTAAGGAGGGAAAAAGTAAAGACTTCTCCAGATGAACCTTCTTTGAGATGAATCTTGTGCACCCTAGAAATTAGTATCAGCAGGAATCTATAGGCAAATCTTGTAAAAATAAATTAAATGTTAACAAAAACATTCCAGGGAGATCTTAGAGTCAGGAGGGATTTAGAGACAGGGAGGTAACAGACATTGATAAGGAATGGGAAAACACGCCACAATAAGATAAAGTGACCCTTGACTGGGTGAAGTAGACATTAGTGACACTAGCTTATGATTTAGAATGGACATCTGCTTTTTATGTGTCTAGAAACAAAGTTGGAACTTGGACAATAAGATGCCATTGTGGCAAAAAGATCTTATAAAAGTATTGCTTTTTTCTCTACTCCTTGGAATTTTTATACCTGTTAGCTTTTCGATACAATCTCCCTGCATTTTGCTTGAATAAACAATCACAAATCTGTACTCAAGATATCCTAAAGTAGATTATGAGCAGCAACAGGTGAGATGTTGAAGTGATGCACTGAGGTTGAGTAAAAGGGTTTAGGATTTGGGGTGAAGAGTTGAGAGTTAGGATTGAGAGGATTGGGATGAATGGATGAGAATCAAGTTCAGGCTTGGGATTGAGGACTGAGGAGCTAGGGTTCAGATTGTGCTAAGTGTTGAATAATTTGAAGTGAGGAGCTCTCTAACTAGGGTTGGAGAGCTGAAAGGCTGGTTCTGGTATTATGCTTTTCTTTTGTTCTAGAACAAAGAAAATTTACATCGGCCCTACAAGCCTGAGCTGATCCAAATGTACTGTCTAAACCTGTCGGTCAATTCCTAAGCATTTGTAACCCTCTGCTCCCCACCTACTCATGCATCTGTCCAGACGCATCTTAAATGAATCTACCGTGCCTGCCTCTACCACCTCTGCTGGCAACGCGTTCTAAACGCTCACCACCATCTGTGTAAAGTTCTTGCCTAAATGAAGTAATGTGTAAAAGTATATTACAAAACTAAGTTTGACAGTGATAATGAGTTAAATCATGTTTAATTTATTCTTTATAGATACTGAAGACCACAGTACAATTGTAACAGATAATCTTCAAACGTAGCCATTGTTAGGATTTGCTCCTAAGCTGTGACAGCAGCCAATCTTCGCTCAATCTCTCGGCAATACTTCTCTGGAAGACCGACAGACCTGAAATACAAGGAGGAAAATGGAAAATGTGTTACAGAGATTGAGACTGAGGTTGATTTAGGATTAGAGCACCACCAATTTACGCACAGAGTAAATACAGCTTCCAGCTTCTTTCCTCTGCACAACCAAGCACTTCCCATTCACTCTCACTACGGAATCCAAAAGGAACCCAAGCTAGTTCCAATTCACTCCCTCTCTACACAATTCCAGTGGTAAGTATTCTGGCTCACCTTCTCGTGGAGAATTAGTGAGATAAATGTTCATTGATGCCCACATCCCATGAACATACTAAATAAAAAGTAAAATTCAATAGCATACCAACACTTCCTCATTGACTCGTATTGTATACAATCCCAGTAGATTCATACTTACTGTACATGATCCCAAATGATATCAACTCTTCCTCATTCACAATCATTGTACAAAATCCCAATGGAACTGACCTGAGTTCTTCTAGCTTCTTGCGCTTGATTTGATCAAGACGGAGCCGTCGTTGATAAGCTTCCTCTTTCAAACGCTTTCCTTCCTCAAAGAAAGCTGCCCGCTCCGCAATATGCTTCTGCTCCCTCTCTCTGATCTGCTCCCTTAGGTCATTGGCATACTTGGTCCTGCCATATCTCCTGTCCTCCTCCTCTTTCTTCTCCTTCTCGATCTGTTCTTTCTGTACTCTGCAATTTCAATCACATTAGGTACAGTGAATCCCAAAACAATCTCTCACCTCGATTTCTTTCTCTATATTGTAGAGAAAAGTTACTTGCATCTAATAACTGCCCCAACTTCAGAACCTGTTAACCAATTAGAAATAGGATGGGAATAGGTGATTTGTGGACATGCTATGAAACCCTCTTAGTACTGCCTAGTTCATGTAGCTCCATATCATGAGAGTCTCACTCACTCACAGAGATGCCTGAAACAATAATTTATGAGAAAATTAACTGATGGGAAAGCAACCAATAGTAAAGAAAAGTCCACAAAACCAGGGGGCATGATTTAAAAAAAAATGGTATTTCTCATTTAAGGAATGGAGGAGGAATTTCTTGTCAGAGGGCTGTTAGTCTGTGGAATTCTCTTCTCCATAGGGAACCTTGGTCAATATATTCAAGTATATATTTAAGGAGCAGATATTGTGAGTGATGTCCAAATTTGTCCCTCTGAGACAGGTAAGAAGGGTTAAGATTAAGGAGTTTTGCATGACAAGAACAGAGGAAATTCTCGTCAAAAGGAAGAAGACAGCTTACATAAGGTGTAGGAAACAAGGATCTAGCACAGCTTTAGAGAATTACAGGCTTGCTAGAAAGGAGCACAGACATGGATTGAGGACAGCCAGGAGGGGGCACGAGAAAAGCTTGGCAGGAAGGATTAAGGAGAACCCAAAGGTATTTTGCTCATATGTGAGGAACAAGAGAATGATCAGGGAGAAGGTAGGGCTAGTCAGGGATAGCGTAGGGAACTTGTGCATGAAATCTGAGCAGATGGGGGAAGCCTTAAATGAGATTTTTGCTTCCGTTTTTACTAAGGAAAGGGACCTTGATGTGAATGAGAACTTTGAGGAGCTGGGATACAGGCTTGAACAGATCAAGATTGATGAAGTTGATGTACTGGAAATTTTGGGCAAACATTAAAATTGTCAAGTCCCCAGGGTCAGACCAGCCTCGGATGTTGCCTGACCGGCTGTGCTTTTCCAGCATCACACTCTTGACTCTGACCTCCAAAATCTGCAGTCCTCACTTTCTCCTACTTTTTAGCTGGATCCTGGATATTGTCCAGATTTTATTGCATTTGAGCAAAAGCTGCTTCAGTATCTGTGGGAGTCGTGCTCATTGCTGCAGTCATTGGTAAATATCCTCTTTTCTGACCTAATAATAGAGGGTAGGTCATTGTTGAAGCACCTGAAGATGCTTCAGCTGGGGACATGACTCTCAGCAATACCTGCAAAGATGTTCTGGAGCTGAGACGACTGACCTCAAACGACCACGAACATTTTCTGATATCAGGTTGTAAGTTTGTTTGCTGAGCTGGTAGATTTGTTCTCTAGTTATCCACTTGCTCCTCAGAACATAGAACAATTCAGTACAGAACAGGCCCTTTAGCCCTCAAAGTTGCATCAAACTGTGAACTAATCTAAGCTCCTACACTATCCCATCATCATCCATATGCTTAGCCCAGGATTGTTTAAATCCCCCTAATGTGGCTGTGTTAACTACCACATTAGGCAGGGCATTCCACACCCTTACCAATGTCTGAATAAAGAACCTGCCTCTGACATCTGTCTTTAATCTATCACCCCTCAATTTGCAGCTATGCCCCTTTGTACAAGCCGATGTCATCATCCTAGGAAAAATACTCTCACTGTCCACCCTATGTAATCTTCTGATCATTTTGTATGTCTCTACTAAATTGCCTCTTAGCCTTCTCCTCTCCAATGAGGACAGACTTTAGTCCCTCAGCCCCTCCTCATAAAACCTTCGCTCCAGACCAGGCGACA
The DNA here is from genome assembly GCF_020745735.1 of Hemiscyllium ocellatum. Lineage (NCBI taxonomy): Eukaryota > Metazoa > Chordata > Chondrichthyes > Orectolobiformes > Hemiscylliidae > Hemiscyllium > Hemiscyllium ocellatum. The sequence goes on along the minus strand of NC_083409.1, from coordinate 116,451,169 downwards.
TCCTGGTAAATCTCCTCTGCACCTTTTCCAATGCTTCCACATTCTTCTTTTAATGGGGTGTCCAGAACTGTATACAATATTCCAAGTGAGGGTGCACTAATGTTTTGTATAGTTGCAGCATGACATTACAGCTCTGGAACTCAATCCCTTGACCAACAAAACCTAATACACTGTATGCCTTCCTAACAGCAATATCAACCTGGGTGGCAACTTTCAGGGATCTATGTACATGGACACCAAGATCCCTCTGCATATCTACACTATCAAGAATCTTTCCATTGACTGAGTATTCTACCTTCCTGTTATTCTTCCCAAAGTGAATTATCTCACATTTATTGCATTGAATTTCATTTGCCACCTCAGCCCAATTCTACAGTTTATCCAAGTCTCCCTGCAACCAGTAACATTCTTCCATATGGTCTATCACTCCATGGACTTTACATAGAACATAGAAAAGTACAGCACAGAACAGACCCTTTGGCCCACGATGTTGTGTTGAGGATTAATCCTAATGTAAAATAAAATAACTTAACCTACGCACCCCTCAATTCACTGCTGTCCATGTGCATTTGCAGTGGTCGCTTAAATGTCCCTAATGACTCTGCTTCCACCACCACCACTGGCACCACATTCCATGCATTCACAACTCTCTGCCTAAAGAATCTATCTCTGACCTCTCCTCTATACGTTCCTGCTAATATCTTAAAACTATGACTCCTCATGCCAGTCAGTCCTGCTCTGGGGAAATGTCTCTGGCTATTGACTCTATCCATGCCTCTCATTAACTTGCATACCGCTATTAGGTCATCTCTCTTCTTCCTTCTCTCCAGACAGAAAAGTCCGAGCTTAGTCAATCTCTCTTTATAAGGCAAGCCCTCCAGTCCAGGCAGCATCCTGGTAAATCTTCTTTGCACCCTCTCCAAAGCCTCCGTACCTTTCCTATAGTAGGACGACCAGAACTGGACACAATATTGCAGCAAATCTTGCAGCTCTTAAACTCAATCCCCCTGTTAATGAAAGCCAAAAGACCATATGTTTTTTAACAACCCTATCAACTTGGATGGCAACTTTGAGGGACTTACGCAATTGAACACCAAAATCCCTCTGTTCCTCTACACTGCCAAGAATCCTGTCTTTAATCCTTTATTTAGCATTCATGTTAGACCTTCCAAAATGCATCACTTCGCATTTATCCAGGTTGAACTCCATCTGCAATTTCTCAGCCCACCTCTGCATCCTGTCTATATTGCGCTGCAGCCTGCAATAGCCCTCAATACTATCAACAGTACCTCCAACCTTTGTGTCAACTACAAGTGTACTAGCTCACCCCTCAACCTCCTCATCCAAGTCATTCATGAGATAATAAAACATGGGCACAGAAGTAGGTCATTTAGTCCATTGAGTCTGATTTGTCATTAAATGAGATCTGTATGATAACCCTTTAATCCACTTTTCTGCTCTTTCCACATATCCTTGATTCCCTTACAGATTAAAAACCTTTATATCTCAAATATGAATATATTTTATGTCTCAGTCACAGAAGCACGCAATGGTAAAGAATTCCACAGATACACAATCCTCTGAGAGAAGAAATTCCTCCGCATTTCTGTCTTAAGTGTACACCTCATTCTGAGGTCCTCCTCTGGTTCTAGACTCTCCCACGATCTCTCTGCATCCACCTTGACAAATCCTCTAATAATTTTGATGCTTTGATAAGGTCACCTTTCATTCTTCTATAGTCCAATGTGTATAGGCCTAATCTGCTCAATATTACTCATATGATTCTCTCCATACTTGGTCTCAGCCAAGTGAACCTTCTTTGGACTGGCCCCATTGCTAGTATATCTTTCATTAGATAAGGGGCTAAAAACTATTCACAGAATTCCAAATGTGGTCTGACAAGTATCATGTAGTTTTAATAAATCCTCCCTAATTTTATTTTTCATTTCTTTTGAAATAAATCCCAAAATTCCATTTACCTTACTCATTACCCACTGAACATGGTTTTAGATTAGATTAGATTACTTACAGTGTGGAAATAGGCCCTTCGGCCCAACAAGTCCACACCGACCCGCTGAAGCGTATACCACCCAGATCCATACTCCTACATAGAACATAGAACATAGAAAAATACAGCGCAGTACAGGCCCTTCGGCCCTCGATGTTGCGCCGACCAAAGCCTACCTAACCTACACTAGCCCAATAACCTCCATATGCTTATCCAATGCCCGCTTGAATGACCATAAAGAGGGAGAGTTCACCACTGCTACTGGCAGGGCATTCCATGAACTCACAACCCGCTGAGTAAAGAATCTACCCCTAACATCTGTCCTATACCTACCACCCCTTAATTTAAAGCTGTGTCCCCTAGTAACAGCTGATTCCATTAGCGGAAAAAGGTTCTCAGTGTCTACCCTATCTAAACCCCTAATCATCTTGTACACCTCTATCAAATCTCCCCTAAACCTTCTTTTCTCCAATGAGAACAGCCCCAAGTGCCTCAGCCTTTCCTCATACGATCTTCCTACCATGCCAGGCAACATTCTGGTAAACCTCCTCTGCACTCGTTCCAATGCCTCCACATCCTTCCTATAGTATGGCGACCAAAACTGCACACAATACTCCAGATGAGGCCGCAACAGAGTCTTATACAACTGCAACATGACCTCAGGACTCTGGAACTCAATTCCTCTACCAATAAAGCCCAGTACACCATATGCCTTCTTCACAGCACTACATTTACCCCTTCAGCTAACACTACAGGCAATTTAGCATAGCCAATTCACCTAACCTGTACGTTTTTGGATTGTGGGAGGAAACCCATGCAGACACGGGGAGATTGTGCAAATTCCACACACAGAGTCGCCTGAGGCGGGAATTGAACCCGGGTCTCTGGCGCTGTGAGGCAGCAGTGCTAACCACTGTGCCACCGTGCTGCCCATGAATTTGGATACTAACTTTTTGTGATTCATGCACAAGAGACTCACAACTTACTCTGTTCTGAAGCTTTTTGTTGTCTTCCTTAAATACTATGTAGCTCCTGTATTCTTCTGGCCAAAATGCATAAACTCATATTTCTCACATTATATTCCATCTGGCAGGATTTTGACTACTCCCTTAACTGATCTCAATCTATTGCAGATTGTTTGTGTCATCTTGATAATTTGGCTTTGCATCTATCACCCCTCAGCCTCTGATGCTCCAGGAAAAACAGCCCCAGCCTGTTCAGCCTCTCCCTATAGCTCAAATCCTCCAACCCTGGCAACATCCTTGTCAATCTTTTCTGAACCCTTTCAAGTTTCACAACACCTTTCCAATAGGAAGAAGATCAAAATTGCACGCAATTTTCCAACAGTGGCCTAACCAATGTCCTGCAAGCCGCAATATGACCTCCCGACTCCGGTATTCAATACTCTGACCAATAAAGGAAAGCATACCAAATGCTGCCTTCATTATCCTATCTACCTGCGACTCCACTTTCAAGGAGCTATGAACCTGCACTCCAAGGTTTCTTTGTTCAGCAACACTCCCTAGGACCTTACCATTAAGTACTTAAGTCCTGCTAAGATTTACTTTCCCAAAATGCAGCACCTCGCATTTATCTGAATTAAACTCCATCTGCCACTTCTCAGCCCATTGGCCCATCTGGTCCAGATCCTGTTGTAATCTGAGGTAACTCTTTTTGCTGTCCACTACACCTCCAATTTTGGTGTCATCTGTAAACTTACTAACTCTCCCTCTTATGCTCGCATCCAAATCATTTATGTAAATGACAAAAAGTAGAGGATCCAGCACTGATCCTTGTGGCACTCCACTGGTCACAGGCCTCCAGTCTGAAAAACAACCTTCCACCACCACCCTCTGTCTTCTACCTTTGAGCCAGTTCTGTATCCAAATGGTTAGTTCTCCCTGTATCCCATGAGATCTAATCTTGCTAATCAGTCTCCCATGGGGAACCTTGTCGAACGCCTTACTGAAGTCCATATAGATCACATCTACTGCTCTGCCCTCATCAATCCTCTTTGTTACTCCTTCAAAAAACAGGATGTCAGCATGAAAATGCCCTCTCCTTGCCTCTTTTCCTAACTTTGTCTTTTATTCAATTCTGATGAAGAGTCAGCTGTCTTCAAAGGTTAACACTGCTTTCTTTCCAGAGATGCTGCTAGTTTCTTCAGAAATTTCTTTTTTGGTTTCTGTCTTCTATTAATATAAAAGAACAAGGACAAAACAGAAATACAGCACAGGAACAGACCCTTCAGCTCTACAAGCCTGTGTGATCATCATGCCCTAACTAAACCAAAAAACAAACTTTCTGTGCTTATTTGGTGCTTATCCATCTATTCCCTCTGAATTCATGTAACCATCCAGATACTTCTTAAATGTTGCCAATGCGCTTACTTCCACCACCTCTTCTGACAGTGTGTTCCATGCTCCTACCACTCCGTGTGAAAAACTTCCCTTGCACATAGCCCTTAAACTTTCCCTCCTCATCTTGAACCTATGCCCTCTTAATTGAAGCTTCAACCCTGAGAAAATAAAAACCTCTAACTATCCACCCTATTTATATCTCTATATTTTGTAGACCTCTATCAGGTCCCCTTCAGCTGCCATCTTTCCAAGGAAAACAATGGAGCCTTTTTAACCTTTCCTCATTGCAAATGCCCTTGAGACCAAGCAACATCCTGGTGAACTTTCTCTGCACGCTTGTCAAAGCTTCTATGTCTTTCTGGTAATATGATGACTAAAACTGCACACAATGCCCCAAATGTGGCCTGAGAAGGGTTTTATAAAACTGCAACATGGTTTGCCAACTCTTGTATTCCACACCCAGGCTGATGAAGGCAAGCATGCCATATACTTTCTGAATCACCTTGGCCAACAGTATTGTCACTTTTAGGGAACTGTGGATATGCACACCTAAATCCATCTGTATGCTAATGTTCCTAAGGGTTCTGCCATTTATAATACAATGCCCACCTAAATTCGATCCTCCAAAATGCATCACCTCACATTTGTCTGGACTAAACTCCATCTGCCATTTCTGTACCCACGTTGCCAATGTATCTGCATCTTGTATCCTTTCACAATTGTCAGCATTGTCAGCAACTCCACCAAACTTTGTGTCATCTGTAAACTTACTACACATTTTCCTCCAGATCATTTATGCACTACAAACAACAGAGGACCTAAGACCGAACCCTGTGGAACACCCTAGTTACCTGTCTCCATTCCGAAAAACACCCTTTCACCACTACCCTTTTCTTCTTTGACCAAGCCAGTTTTGTGTCCATCTAACCAGTCCTCTCCAAGTTTCATGTGATTTGAGTTTTTGTACTAAGTTGCCATGTGGAACTTTATCAAATGCCTTACTAAAGTTCGTCTACAGCCCTTCTGACATCAATTATCTTTGTCACCTCTTCAAAAAATTTGATCAGGTTAGTGAAACATGACCTTCCCTCTACAAAACTATGCTGCATATCACTGACTAGCCCATTTTCTTCCAATGTGCATATATCTTGCCCTTCAGTATCTTCTCCAAAGGCTTCCCCACCACAGATGTCAGGCTCACCAGCTTATAATTTCCTGGAGTATGCTTTCTTCCTTTCTTAAACAAGGGAACTTAATCGCCAGTCATAGAGTCATAGAGATGGACAATGACCTTTCAGTCCAACTCAGGTTGTCAGCGCTCCGAAAACTAGTGCTTTCAATTAAACCTGTTGGACTATAAAGTGGTGTTGTGTGATTTTTAACTTGTATACCTCAGTCCAGCACCAGCACCTTCAAATTGTTAAATTACGAAGTGGACTCAAAGTGCTCCTAATTTTTATGTTCCTACATTCATATCTAGAACCTGAGTTTTTATTATTTTCTCAATAATAGCTTAATGTTATCCACGTTAAACTCCATCTACAAGATTCCAGACATTTCACCCAGCCTGTCAATATTGATCTGTAAACTATTTCCTCATCATTGCCTGCTTTCTCACTATTATAGCATCATTTGCGAATTTTGCTGTTACATTCTGTCCTGTTTGCAGATCAATTACATAGATTGCAAATAATTGAGGTCCGAGAGCTGAATTCTGCGGCACCCCACTAGTTACAGTTCACCATCCAGAGGAGAACCCATTTATCCCAACTCTCTGCTTTCTATCAATCGGCCAATCCTCTATCCAAGCCAATATTCAACCTTTAACCCTCTGGGATCTAACCTTCAGGATCAGTATTTTCTGAGGCACTATGTCAAATGCCTTCTCAAAGTCTAGATATACCACATCCACCAGATCCTCATTACCTACCTTGCTGATTACATCTTAAAAGAACTCCAGCAAGTTTGTCAAGCATGAAACTGTGCTGACACTGGTGAATTGAGTTCCATTTTTCCAAGTGGTCAGTTATCTCCTCCTTTATGGTCAACTCCAGCAACTTCCCCATTACAGAGGTCAAAATAACTGGTCTATACTTTCCACTTTTTGTCTATCTCCTTTTTTGAATAAGGATGTCACATCAGCATGTTTCCAATCCACTGGCACCTTTCCAGAATCCAGGAAATTTTGGAAAATCATAACCAATGCTTCCACTATTTTGCTTTAATATCATAGGGTGTTGGTCATCAGGCCCCAGGAACTTATCTGACTTAATTGAAAACATCAATTTTCTTAATATCTTTTCCTATGTTACAGTAATTTCACCAAGTCTCGCTGTAGTAATTGCAGTGTTTGGGAAGAAATTATCATCCTCCACAATGAAAACAGAGACATAGTATTGGTTTGTGCCTCTGCCATTTCTGAGTTTCCCATTATTACCTAGCCATTTTCATCCTCTAGAGGGCCAACATATACTTTCACTTCTCTTTTATATACTTACAGAAGCTTTTGGTGTCAGGGCTTATGTTTTATGCTCGTTTTCTTTCAAAGTTCATCTTCGCTTATTTTCATTTCATTTTTAGTATTTCCCTGAGCATTTGCCACTGTTCTTCAACTGTCCTCCCTTTAATATTTTTGCCAAATCCACCTAGGCTAACTCCTTCTTCAGACCTATACAATTACCTTTGCCTAATGCTAAAACTCTTGTATGCGACTCTGTCTTCATTGTTTCAATCCAAATGTAGGAGGTTTGCTCAGTAAGTTTGTAGATGACATGTAAATTGGTGACATAGTAAATTATGAGGAGGAATGCCCTAGACTACAGCCTGACATGGATGGGTTGGGCAAATAGAATTTATTCTTGAAAAATGTGAAATGATATATTTTGGGAGAACAAATAAGGCAAGGATATAGAATAGTAATTTATTGTCACTTCAGTTCAGAGAATGAGAGGGACATTGATGTGGATATCCACCCTATTTTCCCTGCTAGTTCACCAGTGCTCATTTGTTCAAGATTATATTCTGTGATGTGAGTTTTGCAAGCAGTTTGGGCACAGTCAGTGCCTTGCCTGTTGCAAGGACATGGTGTCTGATATGGTGTCAATGCAATGTTAGGGGTTTACGTCACAAAGACTAACAGACTGTATTGAATTGCATGTACCTTCAACTGTTTGCAATGGGCAAGGGATGAATGATATACCTTACAAGTAGCCCGTGTTTGCAAAACACAAAGCACAGTAAGCTGTGATTCTGCAATTGTGCAACTATGAATGATTCTTAAGATTAATTTAGGATTGTCATTTTGGCTTGTTGTGGAAGGCACTTGCATGTACTGGAAGCTATTTTGATACACAGATCGCTGTTCTTTGCAAATAGGAAGAACATGTACACACATCACATCTGTTCCAATGAACAAAACAGACGGCAGCTATTCCCTTATCCATTCAAAATGGCAACACCTTAAACACCTGATTTAAATTTAAACATAACTTGGAAGTTAACTGCCAGTCATCATATAATTGGTACATTCTACACGGCATCGTTTCTATTGATCAGATTTCACTTGCCAACATTAGCACTTTCTTCTCATTAAGTATAAAATTTGTTCCCCCTCAAATGTATATCCTTGATCATGTCTTGATAAGTACAATATAAAGCTTTGACAAAATGCATCATTTTTTCAACATGCTTAAGTTCTGTAAATCAATTACTGTAATATTGCAGGATGCATCTGATACATGGTAAAGAAAATGCATGACCTGGATTGCATTTGAATTCTAGGGCCTTGAGTGACCTACTTGAGGACTCTCTCGAATTCCTGTCGTTCCTTAGTTGCCTGCACAGCCAGGAAACGCTGCTTGTGCCGAATTTGATCTGAGCGAGACTTCTTCAGCATTGCTGTTACCTCTGCTTTTTTCCGCTCGTCCTCTAATTCCTTCCTGCGCCATTCCCGTTCTGCAGCTTCCTGGCTTCTTTTTGCCCGTAGAGCATCCTACGAAAGAGAGAATAAGGGAAACAAAAGCTGAGAGAGTGTCTCAGTGTGGATTTGTTCACGTAACGGTGTGTCACAATTGTCTCTCAGGGGGACACCAATACACAGACTAGTATCTAAAGGCTCTCTATTTCTCTCAGACAGACATTTCCACCCTGACTCTGAATGCTTTCAAGAAAGAGTTAGATATAGTTCAGTAGATATGGCATAAAAATGAGTACAGGGTTCTGAGTAGGATGACCAGCTAAAATCAGACTGAATAGCAGAACAGGTTCAAAGAGCTGTATAGACCACTCCTGGTCCTATTCGCTATGTTTTGATTTTGCTGTATTTTTGATTGTGAACTGATATAGGAAAATGGACTGTTTTTAAAATCAAAGATTGAAGAAAGGATTGCTGCACTTTTTAATAGCAGTTAGCTGACACTCATTGTAAATGCTGTTTGTCCATTTGCATATACAAGCAGTGAGGAAAGGACTACAGGAGCTAGAGGGTATGCACAAAATAAAGTTTGTCTAAAAATAAGTAGCTGAGTAGCCTGTCCAGTGGTGACCACTTGTTGAAGACAACAGCTCTTTACCTGTCAACAAATATATACCTGGTTCTCAAGTAGCCGAACAAATTATGGGTGTGAATGTTTGCCCAAAAGCAATTAGATTGCTAAAATGGAAGGAGGAACTGACCTTTTCTCTGCAGTAAACAATTAAGTCAACTTTGCATGCTAATCGGTATTCCATTTTGGAAGCTACTGAAAACAATAGTCGCTCAGGGAAGTGCAGCCAGAGCCAAGCCCAATACACCATGGATGACCCAACTGTACAGGGAAGGAGCAAAGAATATAATGGCAATAGTCATATGAGATTCCACAGTCAGAGGATCAGACAAGAGTTTTTGTAGCAGCAAACATGACTCCAAGATGATGTGCTGCCTCCTTGGTGCCAGTGTCAATGGTGGCATAAAGCAGTCATCCAATATCCTTCTGAAGGAGGGAGGCCAGCTAGACATCATGCCCACATTGGTACTAATGACATAAATAGAAGAGTATGAGGTCCTGAAGAAAAATCTCAGAAAGTTAGGAAGGATGGAAATTAAAAAATGGGATTCCAGAAGCAGTAATCTGAGGATCATTCCTAGTGCCACATGCTAGTATGCATAAGAATAGAAGAATTCATTGTTCACATTTGTTGTGTGACAGCAGGCATAGGAAGGAGAGCATCAGATTTCTAAAGAATTTGCATTGGTTCTGGGGCAGGCGGAACCTGTACAAACTAAATGGGGCTACAACTTAATGGGTTTGGCACTCAAAACTCATGGAGATTTGCTACAACTGTTGGGGTGGATTTATACCAACTGCTCAAGGAGATTAAACCTGAGAGAGAACCCAAACTGGAAGGAAGTCAAGCTGGTAAAAGAAAGTTAAAAAGATACTTAGGAGACAGGGAGATAGGACAAATAAAACTGAACATCAAGTAAGCTTCAGACTGAAGTCAAAAAGATATCAAACGTGGAAAATTCAAGGGCACTCTACCTGAAAGCACACAACATTTGCAACAAGATAAATAATTTAAAGACACAAATAGAGATACAAATAAATATGATATATTTGCTACTGTAAAATCATAGCTGCCTGGTGATTAGAACTGGGAACTGAATATACAAGGATATTTAATGTTTAGGAAGGACAGACAAGAAGGAAAGAAAGGGTAGTAATATTGATAGTAACGGAGTGCTTGAGTACATTAGGGAGCACATAGACAGCCCAAACCAATTCGGCACTAAAGCTGTGGAGGACAAGTTTCCGCAGTGTATTGGGCATGGTTTTCTGTAGCAGTACTTAAAGAAGCTAATTGGAAGACATGCTATTTTAGAGCTAGTATTGAGTAATGACGAATGGTTAATTAACAATTTAGTTACAAAATAATCTTTAGCAATGAATGACTACATTTTATAGAATTTCACATTTTGTTTAAAAGTGAGGAAATTCAATCTGAAGTAAAGATTTACATGAGAAAAATATGAAAGCGTAAGGCATAAATTGGCTGGAGTGGATTGGAAAAAATACATTAAAAGGCATGACTTTAAGACATATTGATGATTTGCAACAACCAAACATTCTTTTAAGGTCCAAAAACTGAAAGGTCAGTCAACTGTGACCAACAGAGGAAACTCAGGATGTCATAGGAGTTAAGGAAAAGACTTTTATATTTTTCAGAAATAGCAGCAACTCTGAGGATTTGGAGCTATATGGAACATAAAGTAGGACTACAAAACTGATAAGGAAAGAGGATGTACACATGAATGCAATCTAACAAAAAAGCAACAAAAAAGATTGTAAAACATTATCTAAGAATGTAAAAAAGAAACATTTGGCTAAACCGGATGTGAGTCCATTAAAGAGAGAGTCAGGAGGATCTATGATGGGGAATGAAGAACTGGCACAGAAGCTAAAATATTATTTTCTGTCTGTTTTCAACTTGAAGATACAAGCAATTTCCAAAAATTAGAAGATCCAAGCAACTAGGAAGAATGAGAAGCTGGAGGAAATTAATATTAGTAGTAATATTAATGGGGCTTGATAAATCCAAAATATGTAATGGCCTTCATCCCAGAAAGTTGAATAAAGTGGCTATTGCGTGTTGATACATTGGTTATCATCTTCCAAAGTTCTATACAGTCTTGGAAGTAAATGCCACAAGAAAGGAGCAGGAGAGAAGGAAAAGGGGAACTAGAAACTTGTTAACCTTACATCAGTACTGGGGACAATGCTGGAACTTATTATAAAGGATGAGATAAACAGACACCTGGCAGATTATAATCTGATTGGGCATAATCAGCATAGATTTGTGAAAGAGAAATCATATCTAAGCAAGGTGTTAGGGCTTTTTGAGGATGTTATAAAGTTGGTAAAGGAGAGTTGACAGATATAGCACACTTAGATTTCCAAAAGGATTTTGATGAAATCTCCCACAGGAAACTGGTTAGAAAAAGATACAGCATTTGGATAGTATGTAATGTGCTGACCATGGATTAATGTTCAGCTAACAGACAGAATACAGGGAACTTGCAGGTGGTGGTGCTCCCATGTATCTGCTGTGCTTATTCTTCTAATTGGAAGTGGCTGTGGGATTTGAAGGTGTAATAAGGAAATCTGGAGAATTTCTACAGTACACCTAATACAGTACACACTGCTGCTACTGACTGCCAGTAATGGAGGGAGTGCATGTTTGTGGGTGTGCTCCCAATCAAGTGTGTCCTGGAAGATGTCAAGCTTTTTTTTAGATTAGATTACTTACAGTGTGGAAATAGGCCTTTCGGCCCAACAAGTCTACACTGACTCGCCAAAGCGTAACCCACCCAGACCCATTCCCCTACATTTACCCCTTCACCTAACACTATGGGCAATTAAGCATGGCTAATTCACCTAACCTGCACACTTTTGGATTGTGAGAGGAAACCGGAGCACCCGGAGGAAACCCACGCAGACACGGGGAGAATGTGCAAACTCCACACAGAGAGTCACCTGAGGCGGGAATTGAACTAGGGTCTCTGGCGTTGTGAGGCAGCAGTGCTAACCACTGTGCCACCGTGCCGCTCCCGAGTGTTTTTGGAGGTACACTCTTCCAGGCAAGTGGGGAGCATTGACGTTTGGTATGCTTTCCTTTATTGGTCAGAGCATTGAGTATAGAAGTTGGGAGGTCATGTTGCGGCTGTACGGGATATTGGTTAGGCCACTTTTGAAATATAGCGTGCAATTCTGGTCTCCTTCCTATCGGAAGGATGTTGTGAAACGTGAATGGTTCAGAAAAGATTTACAAGGATGTTGCCAGGATTTGAGGACTTGAGCTATAGGGAGAGGCTGAAAAGGCTGAGGCTGTTTTCCCTGGAATGACAGAGGCAGAGGGGTGACCTGATAGAGGTTTACAAAATCATGAGAGGAATGATTAGGATAAATAGACAAAGTCTTTTACCTGGGGTTGGGGAATCCAGAACTAGAGAGCATAGGTTTAGGGTGAGATGGGAAAGATATAAAAGGGATCCAAGGGGCAACTTTTTCATGCACAGGGTGGCGCATGTATGGGTATGAGCTGCCAGAGGAAGTGGTGGAGGCTGGTACAATTGCAGCATTTAAAAGGCATCTGGATGGAGGAAGGGTTTAGAGGGATATGGGCCAAGTGCTGGCAAATGGGACTAGATTAGGTTAGGATATCTAGTCAGCATGGACGAGTTGGATCAAAGGATATTTCCATGCTGTATATCTCTATGACTCCATGACTTAAGCCTTATAGATGGTGAGCTACATGCTACTGTATTCCTAGCCTCTGACCTGCTCTTGTAACTGCTGTATTTATATTGTGAGTTCAGTTGAGTTTATGTTCAATTCTAACTCCCAGGGGACTCAGTGATGGTATTGAATGTCAAGAGGTGGTGTTCAGTTTATCTTTTATTGGAGATGGTCATTGCCTGGCATTTGTGTGGTGCAAGTGTTACTTGCCACTTGTCTGGATATTGTCCAGATCCTATTGCATTTGAACATGGCCAAGTTTGCATATGCCACAAAACAGGGTGGAAGGATGAACTGTGAGGATGATGCAGAAATGCTTCAGTGTGATTTGGACAAGTCGAGTCAGTGGACAAATGCATAGTAGATGAAGAATAAAACTGATAAATGTGAGAACATCTACTTTGCGAGCAAGAACGGCACGGTGGCACAGTGGTTAGCACTGCTGCCTCACAGCGCCTGTAGACCCGGGTTCAATTCCCGACTCAGGCGACTGACTGTGTGGATTAGATTAGACTTAGATTAGACTTACAGTGTGGAAACAGGCCCTTCGGCCCAACAAGTCCACACCGACCCGCCGAAGCGCAACCCACCCATACCCCTACATTTACCCCTTACCTAACACTACGGGCAATTTAGCATGGCCAATTCACCTGACCCGCACATCTTTGTGACTGTGGGAGGAAACCGGAGCACCCGGAGGAAACCCACGCAGACACGGGGAGAACGTGCAAACTCCACACAGTCAGTCGCCTGAGTCGGGAATTGAACCCGGGTCTACAGGCGCTATGAGGCAGCAGTGCTAACCACTGTGCCACCGTGCCGCCCACTAGTGGAGTTTGCACGTTCTCCCCGTGTCTGCGTGGGTTTCCTCCGGGTGCTCCGGTTTCCTCCCACAGTCCAAAGATGTGCGGGTCAGGTGAATTGGCCAAGCTAAATTGCCCGTAGTGTTAGGTAAGGGGTAAATGTAGGGGTATGGGTGGGTTGCGCTTCGGCGGGTCGGTGTGGACTTGTTGGGCCGAAGGGCCTGTTTCCACACTGTAAGTCTAATCTAATCTAAAAAACAGGAACGCGGCTTATTATATGACAGGCAATTAATTGGGGAAGGCACGAAGACATAGATGCCCTTGCACACCAGTCTGCAAAAATATGCATGCAGGTACAGCAGGCCGTAAAGGAGGCAAATGCTATGATGACTTTCATAGCAAGAGGATTCAAGTACAGGAGCATGAGACCTGAGGATTGGGAGAAGTTTAAATTTCAGCAAAAGGAGGAGAAAGGGATTGATTAAGAGGGGGAAAATAAAGATTAAGAGTCAACTTGTAGGGAGCATTGGGATGTCTTGCTGCAATTGTTCAAGGCCATTGTGAGACCACACCTAGAGTATTGTGTGGAGTTTTGGTTTCCTTATTTGAAAAAGGATGTTCTGGCTAAGGAGGAAGTACAATGAAGGTATACCAGAACACTTCCTGGGATGGCAGGACTGATACACAAATAAAGATTGTGTCAAATAGGACTATATTCATTACAATTTGGAAGAATTCCAATAGGACTAGACAAGATAAATGCAGGAAGCTATTCTTGAAGACTGAGGAGTCCAGGACTAGGGCTCACAGTTTAAAGATGTAAGGGTAGGGTTTTAGGACTGAGATGAGCTGAAATTTCTTCACCCAGAGAATGGTGGAATTTTCTCCAATTGAAAGTAGTTGAAGACAAAATATTGAATATTTTCAATTGAACTTGGGATTAAAAGGATCAAAGTATATGGGGAGAAAGTGGAAACATGATACTGAGATGATCAGCTGTGATCATATTGAATGCACAGCAGGCTTGAATGGCCTATTCCTGCTCCTAGATTAGAGTAGTACTGGAAAAGCACAGCAGGTCAGGCAGCATCCGAGAAGCAGGAAAATTGACATTTCGGGCAAAAGCCCTTCATCAGGAATAGAGGCAGGGTGCCTGCAGAGTGGAGAGATAAATGAGAGGGGGGTGGGGGTGGGGAGAAAGTAGTATAGAGTACGAGAGGTGAATGGGGGTGGGGATGGAGGTGATAGGTCAGAGAGGAGGGTGGAGTGGATAGGGGTAAGAATAACAAACCTTGGATGACAAGACCAAAGGAGATTCTCGTCAAAAGGAAGATGGCAGCTTATGTAAGGTGGAAGAACCACAGATTTAGAGGATTACAGACTTATTAGAAAAGAGCTTAGAATTGGACTGAGGAGAGCCAGGAAGGGGCACAAAAAAGGGCTTGGCAGGAAGAATTAGGGAGAACCCAAAGGCATTTTACTCATACGTGAAGAATTAGAGAATGATCAGGGGTAGTGTTGGGAATTTGTGCATGGAGTCTGAGCAGATAGGGAAAGCCCTAAATGAGTTTTTTGCTTCGGTTTTCGCTAAGGAAAGAGACCTTGTTGTGATTGAGAACTTCGAGCAGCTGCGAAACAGGCTTGAACAGATCAAGATTGATGAAGTTGATGTGTTGTAAATTTTGGCAAACATTAAGATTGGTAAGTTCCCAAGGCCAGACCAGATTTATCCTAGGTTGCTCTGGGAAGCGAGAAAGGAGGTTGCTAAGCCTCTGGCAAAGATTTTTGCTTCCTCACTCTCCAGGGGAGCCATACCTGAGGACTGGAGGGAGGTGAATGTTGTTCCTCTTTTCAAGAAGGGGAATAGGGAAATCCCTGGCAATTACAGACCAGTCACTCTCACGCCTGTAGTCAGCAAGGTTTTGGAAAGAATTCTGAGGGATAGGATTCATGACTATTTGGAAAAGCATAGCGTGGTTAAAGGCAAACAGCATGGCTTTGTGAGGGGCAGGTCATGCCTCACAAATCTTATTGAGTTCTTTGAGGAGGTGATGAGATGGGTCAACAAAATTTGACAGTGGATGTGGTGTATGTGGACTTCAGCAAGGCATTTGATAAGGTCCCCCTGGTAGGCTCATTTGTAAAGTCAGGAGATATGAGATACAGGGAGATTTGGCTGTTTGGATTCAGAATTGGTTGGCTGACAGAAGGCAGAGTGGGTGTAGACGGAAAGTATTCTGTCTGGAGATCAGTGTTGAGTGGTGACCCACAGGGCTCTGTTCTTGGGCCTCTGCTCTTTGTAGCTTTTACAAATGACTTAGATGAGGAGGTTGAGGGGTGGGTTAATAAATTTGCCGATGACACAAATGTTGGAGGTACCATTGATAGTATTGAGGACTGTTGCAGGCTGTAACGTGACATAGACAGGATGTGGAGCTGGACTGAGAAATGGCAGATGGAGTTCAACCTGGATAAATACGAAGAGATGCATTTTGGAAGGTCGAACTTGAATGCTGAATATAGGATTAAAGACAGGATTCTTGGTAGTGTGGAGGGACAGAGGGATCTTGGTGTTCAAGTGCATAGATCCCTCAAAGTTGCCACCAACGTGGATAGGTTGTTTTAGATTAGATTCCCTACAGTGTGGAAACAGGCCCTTCAGCCCAACAAGTCCACACTGACCCTCTCAAGAGCAACCCACC
Source organism: Hemiscyllium ocellatum (assembly GCF_020745735.1). Classification (NCBI taxonomy): domain Eukaryota; kingdom Metazoa; phylum Chordata; class Chondrichthyes; order Orectolobiformes; family Hemiscylliidae; genus Hemiscyllium; species Hemiscyllium ocellatum. The sequence continues at coordinate 116,435,023 of NC_083409.1, read as the reverse complement.
CAGACCCATTCCTCTACATTTATCCCTGCACCTATGGGAAAGTTAGCATGGCCAATTCACCTAACCTGCACATCTTTGGACTGTGGGAGGAAACCGGAGCACCCGGAGGAAACCCACGCAGACACAGGGAGAATGTGCAAACTCCAAACAGACAGTTGCCCTGTGGGAGGATACGGTGTTTTGGCCTTCATTAACAGGGGGATCGAGTTTAAGAGCCACAAGGTTTTGCTACAGCTGTATAAGACTCTGATGTGACCACACTTGGAATATTGTGTCCAGTTCTGGACACCATATTGTAGGAAAGATACTAAGGCTTTGGACAGGGTGCAAAGAAGGTTTACCTGGATGCTGCCAGGACTGGAGGGCTTGTATTACGAAGAGAGGTTGACTAAGCTTGGACTTTTCTCTCTGGAGACAAGGAGGAAGAGAGGTGTTCTGATTAAGGTATACAAGGTAATGAGAGGCTTGGATAGAGTCAATAGCCAGAGACTTTTCTCCAGGGCAGATTGACTGGCACGTGGGGTTATCATTTTAAGATATTAGATTAGATTCCTTACAATATGGAAACAGGCCCTTTGGCCCAACAAGTCCACACGGACCCTCCGGAGAGCAACCCACCCAGACCCATTCCCCTACATTTGCCTCGACTAATGCACCTCACACTATGGGCAATTTAGCATATCTTTGGACTATGGGAGGAAACTGTAGCACTCGGAGGAAACCCACAGACACGGGGAGAATGTGCAAACTCCAAACAGACAGTTGCCCGAAGTGGGGATTGAGCCTGGGACCCTAACGCTGCGAGGCTGCAGTACTACCCACTGAGACACCATGCAGCCCCTTTATAGGAAGGGTTTGGAGGGATATGGCCAAATAGAACTAGATTTATTTAGGATATCTGGTTTATTAGGAGGAAAGTTTAGACAAGACATCAGAGGTGGGTTCTTTATGCAGAGTTGTGAATACATGGACTGCGTTGCCAGCGGTGGTGGTGGAAGCAGAGTCATTAGGGACATTTAAGTGACTGCTGGACATGCACATGGTTAAATTATTTTATTTTAGGTTTGGAATAATCCTCAACCAGTTAGTCTGACTGCAGTGGTGGGAAAAGTGCTGGAGTCAATTATAAAGGACAAGATTACAACACATCTGGATAACAGTAACAGTAACAGAATAGGTCAGAGTCAGCATGGATTTATGAAGGGGAAATCATGCTTGACTAATCTTCTGGAATTTTTTGATAATTTTTTTGTGGGTGGCACGGTGGCACAGTGGTTAGCACTGCTCCATCACAGTGCCAGAGAACCGGGTTCAATTCCCGCCTCAGGCGACTGACTGTGTGGAGTTTGCACGTTCTCCCCGTGTCTGCATGGATTTCCTCCGGGTGCTCCGGTTTCCTCCCACAGTCCAAAGATGTGCGGGTCAGGCGAATTGGCCATACTAAATTGCCCGTAGTGTTAGGTAAGGGGTAAATGTAGGGGTATGGGTGGGTTGCGCTTCGGCGGGTTGGTGTGGACTTGTTGGGCCGAAGGGCCTGTTTCCACACTGTAAGTAATCTAATCTAATCTAATGTAATTCTGAAGATGGACAAGAGAGATCCAGTGGATGTAGTGCACCTGGACTTTCAGAAAGCCTTTGATAAAGTCCCCCATAGGAGGTAAGTGAGCACAATTAGGGCACATGGTATTAGGGGCAAAATACTGACATGGATTGAAAATTGGTTGGCTGACAGGAAACTACTGGCTCCCTTTTGGAATGGCAGGCGGTGACCAGTGGTGTGCCGCAGGGATCAGTGCTGGGACCGCAGCTTTTTACAATATATATTAATGATATAGATAGATGAAGGTATTAAAAGTAATATTAGAAAATTTGCTGACGACACAAAGCTGGGTGGCAGGGTGAAATGTGAGGAGGATGTTAGGAGATTACAGGGTGACCTGGACAGGCTAGGTGAGTGGACGGATGCATGGCAGATGCAGTTTAATGTGGATAAATGTGTGGTTATCCACTTTGGTGGCAAGAACAGGAAGGCAGATTACTACCTAAATGGAGTCAAGTTAGGTAAAGGCGCAGTACAATGAGATCCAGGTGTTCTTGTACATCAGTCAATGAAAGCAAGCATGCAGGTACAGCAGGCAGTGAAGAAAGCTAATAGCATGCTAGCTTTCATAACAAGACGGATTGAGTATAGAAGCAAAGAGGTCCTTCTGCAGCTGTACAGGGCCCTGGTGAGACTGCACCTGGAATATTGTGCACAGTTCTGGTCTCCAAATTTGAGGAAAGACATTCTGGCTATTGAGGGAGTGCAGCGTAGGTCCACGAGGTCAATTCCTGGAATGGTGGGACTATCTTACGTTGAAAAATTGGAGCAACTGGGCTTGTATATGCTTGAGTTTAGAAGGCTGAGAGGAAATCTGATCGAGATGTATAAGATTATTAAAGGATTGGACACTTTGGAGGCTGGAAGCATGTTTCCACTGCTGGGGGAGTCCTGAACCAGAGGACACAGTTTAAAAATAAAGGGTTGGCCATTTAGAACAGAATTGAGAGCAACTATTTCACCCAGAGAGTGGTGGGTGTATGGAATGCTCTACCCCAGAAGGCTGTGGAGGCCAAGTCTCTGGATACTTTCAAGAAAGAGTTGGATAGAGCTCTTAAGGATAGTGGAATCAAGGATTATGGGGATAAGGCAGGAACAGGATACTGATTAGGAATGATCAGCCATGATCATAATGAATGGTGGTGCTGGCTCAAAAGGCAGAATGGCCTACTCCTGCACCTATTGTCTATTGTCTATAATGTATCCCATCCCCAATTGCTGATGGAGCTGTTCAGGACTTCGATTTCGCAAAGTTTTCTGGACTTTTCTCAATTTTGTCCCTATTTTGTGCAACCTCGCTGAGTCGGTGGATTTGTATTTTTTTGCGACAAGACGGGAGATTTGTTTTCACCACTGGCGGTGTTTGCTTCAGCTGCGAGCCGGAGTGGATAGGATTGCGCTGTGGTTATGGACGCCGGCAGTTTTGATTTTGATCCTTAAGGATTGTGTATTGACACCTTGAGCTGCTAGCGAGGCACTGCGGTAAGAAAGGTTGTGTTTGGAGACTTCTCCAAATTCCCCCGGCAGTTTGCAGCAGTTCCTCCCTGAGCTAAAAAGCAGGAGTCGGGAGCTGGTTTCCCTTGTATTTACCGGCTGTTGTGATACGCTGAGGCAAGATTGGGCTGAAAGAGACCACGTTGGACTCTGTGATTAATTTGGCAGCATTCACCTTGAGATGTTGGCTGGGATCCCGAGTTCTGGTGTCTCTGTCTCTGCTTCTCTATTGTTTTCTGTATTTTGCTTTGTTGCTTTGTCTTACAAAAAAGAAGACAAAGAACAAAGAAAATTTACAGCCCAGGAACAGGCCCTTCCGCCCTCCAGGCCTGTGCTGATCCAAATCCACTGTCTAAACCTATCGCCCAATTCCTAAACATCTGTATCCCTCTGCTCCCCATCTACTCATGTATCTGTCCAGACACACCTTAAATGAATCTACTGTGCCTGCCTCTACTACCTCTGCTGGTAACGCTTTCCAGGCACCTACCATCCTCTGTGTAAAGTACTTTCCACAGGTATCTCCCTTAAACTTCTCTCCTCTCACCTTGAATGCGTGACCATTCGTTACTGAATCCCTCACCCTAGGAAAAAGCTTACCTGTATCCACCCTGTCTATACCCTTCATGATTTTGTACAGCTCAATGAGGTTGCTCCTCAATTGCCTGTTTTAAAATAAAAACAATCCTAATCTACTCAACTTCTCTTCATAGCTAGCTCCTTCCATACCAGGCAACATCCTCGTAAACCTTCTCTGTACCCTCTCCAAAATGTCCATTTGGGGCGGCACGGTGGCACAGTGGTTAGCACTGCTGCCTCACAGCGCCTGAGACCCGGGTTCAATTCCCGACTCAGGCGACTGACTGTGTGGAGTTTGCACGTTCTCCCCGTGTCTGCGTGGGTTTCCTCCGGGTGCTCCGGTTTCCTCCCACAGTCCAAAGATGTGCGGGTCAGGTGAATTGGCCATGCTAAATTGCCCGTAGTGTTAGGTAGGGGTAAATGTAGGGGTCTGGGTGGGTTGCGCTTCTGCGGGTCGGTGTGGACTTGTTAGGCCGAAGGGCCTGTTTCCACACTGTAAGTCTAATCTAATCTAATCCTTTTGGTAATGTGGCGACCAGAACTGTACACAGTATTCTAAATGCACCCGAATGAAGTTTTTTACAATTTTAACATGACCTGCCAGCTCTTTTACTCAATATCCCATCCAATGGAAGCAAGCATACTATATGCCTTCTTGACCACTCTATCCACCTCTGCAGCCACCTCAGGGTACAATGGACCTGAACTCCCATCAACTTTTCCCAAGGTTCTTCCGTTTACAGTATAGTTCGCTCTCGAATTAGACCTTCCAAAATGCATCACCTCACATTTGCCTGGACTGAACTCCATCTGCCACTTCTCCACCCAACTCCAGTCTATCTAGATTCTCCTGTATTCTTTGACAGTCCACTATGCTTTCTGCTTCTCCACCAATTTTCGTGTCATTTGCAAACTTGCAGATCATACCAACAGTGTCCTCTTCCAGATCATTTATGTATATTACAAACAACAGTGGCCCCAGCACTGATCCCTGTGGAACACCACTGGTCACCTTTCTCCAATTCAACTACTGCTCTCTGTCTCCTGTCATTCAACCAGTTCTTTATTCACCTAGCTAGAATATCCTGCACACCATGTGACTTCACTTTCTCCATTAATTTACCATGGGGAACTTTATCAAACACTTTACTATAGTCCATGTATATGACATCAACAGCCCTTCCTTCATCTATCAACTTGGTGACTTCCTCAAAGAACTCTACTAAGTTGGTAAGGCACGATCTCCCCTGCACAAAACAATGTTGCCTATCACTGATAAGCCCATTCTCTTCCCAATATAAATAGATTTTATCCCTCAGTACCTTCTCCAGCAACTTTCCCACCACTGAAGTCAGGCTCACTGGTGTGTAGTTACCCAGAATATCCCTACTACCCTTCTTGTACAGGGGGACAACATTATAAACTCTTCAGTCTTCAGGCAATTCACCTGTGTTTAAGGATGCTACAAAGATATCTGTCAGGGCCCCAGCTATTTCTTCTCTCGCCTCCCTGAGCAACCAGTGATAGATCCCATCCGGTCCTGGGGATTTGTCCATCTGGACACAGGCATAAGTGGATGGGTTAGTAAGTTTGCAGATGATACTAACGTCGGTGGAGTGGTGGACAGTTTGGAAGAATGTTGCAGGTTGCAGGGGGACCTGGATAAACTGCAGAATTGGGCTGAGAGGTGGCAAATGGAGTTCAATGCAGCTAAATGTGAGGTGGTTCACTTTGGGAAGAATAACAGGAAGGCAGAGTATTGGGTCAATGGAAAAATTCTTGTTGGTGTGGATGTGCAGAGAGATCTTGGGATCATAGTCCATGTACATAGATCCCTGAAAGTTGCCACCCAGGTGGATAGTGCTATTAAGAAAACATACAGTGTGTTAGGTTTTATTGGTAGAGGGATTGAGTTCCAGAGCTGCAATATTATGCTGCAACTATACAAAACACTAGTGTGGCCGCACTTGGAGTATTGGTACGGTTCTGGATATCCCATTACAGGAAGGATGTGGAAGCATTGGAAAAGGTGCAGAGGAGATTTACCAGGATGTTGCCTGGTCTGGAAGGAACCTCTTATGAGGAAAGGCTGAGAGACTTGGGTCTGTTCTCATTGGAAAGAAGAAGGCTAAGAGGGAATTTAAGGGAGACATACAAGATGATTAGATAGGATGAACAGTGAAAATCTTTTTTCCGAGGATGATGACATCTGCTTATACAAAGGAGCATAGCTGCAAATTGAGGAGTGATAGATTGAAGATAGATGTTAGAGGCAAGTTCTTCACTAGAGAGTGGTAAAGGTGTGGAATGCCCTGCCTGCCAATACAGTTAACTCAGCCACTGTAATGGAAAATTATCCATTTACTGTGAAATTTAGAAGAGAATGCTTTTCTTCAATTCAATACTGTACTGAGCTTTGTAAAAGATGCTTGATGAAGGTTTGCAATTAGCTTATCTCTGTTTGAATTCTGTAAACATTCAACTCGACCTTGTGATAGTTAAACTCAGTGAAAGCTGAAGAACTGTTATGTCTAGGACCAGGAGATGAGAGGATAACAACTTGAGCTCTCCCAGTCTCTGCCCTTGACAGCGAGATAAGAAACAGTATAAGGCAAGTGTCTGAACAATGCTCAGTACTCCTTACATTGAGGCATCTGGCTTAGTGTAATGAGTCAATCCTGCAGGATTAAGAATAAAGCTCCTTTCTTTGCTCTTGCTAATAATTGAGTCATCTCCCCCAACAGCATCCAAAACAGTATACCTGTTTTGAAGGGAGATGATCACAGGGGATACCTGCACAGCCTTCCTACTCTTTCTCTGCCTTTTGGTCATCCACGCACTGTCTCCCTCAGTAATTCTAATCTGCAGTGTGACTAATTCACTAAAAGTGCTATCCACGACCTCCTCAGCATTGTGGACGCTCCACAATGAGTCCATCCGAAGCTCCAGAGACATCATGCGCTCAAACAAGAGCTGCAGCTGGACATACGTCTTACAAGTGTAAAAGTCAGGGGTGTCAGCCACGTCCCTGAGCTCCCACATCAAGCAAGGGGCATGTGCCATGGGTCTGAGGTCCCTTGCCATTGTAAGCCTTACTTTTAACTCAACTAACTAATACCAAACAATGCATTTAAATATATAAAAGAAAAGAAAAAATCCTTACCTTTTCTTCTGGTTACAGGAGGAGGGCAAGAGGGCGGGAAGGAGATACTACACGTGTCGTACCTCCAGTTTAGCCACTGTCCAAATATATACTGTTCACTTACCTTCCCGGCAACTTCCTGGTCCCAATGTCATCTCTGCTCTGTCTCTTGCTGCTCCCGGACAGGAAAAGGATTTGACTAACTGCTTTGTTTAACCAAACATTTCATATAGATCAATGGGATTGCAACTTTCCAAGATCAATGGTGACGGGCTTCCTCCAGGGATGAAGTTACCTCATCCTGCTGTGAAGGGCGGGCCACAACACCTGGAACTTTCACAAAGGACTCAGCAGTGCCACAGCAAATAATGTGAAGTGCAAGAATGAGGTCGGAGAACCGCGGGTACCACCGGGTACATTAGCCGACATTGTTTGGAGGGAAACAAGTGATAGTCATAAACACTACATTGGACAAACAGGCAGAAAACTAGCCACCAGGATACATGAACATCAACTAGCCACAAAACGACATGACTCTCTCTCACTAGTATCCTTACATATAAATAAGGAAGGACACCACTTCAACTGGGACAACATCCTAGGACAAGCCAAACAGAGACACGCACGAGAATTTCTAAAAGCATGGCATTCCAATCAGAACTCTATCAACAAACACATTGACTTAGACCCCATTTACTACCCCCTGAGCAAAAGAACAGGAAATGACATCACCACAGGAAATGACATCACCAACCCAAAGAAACTCAAACATATAAATAGAAAGCAGGAATCATCAGCAGTGCTTTGTCCGGAGGCCCACTGAAGACGTTACCTCGTATGGTGACGAAACATCTGAAAATGAACCTGACAGCTCAGCGAGCAAACTCACATCCAGAACCTCAACCTGAGCTACAAATCTTCTCAAAACTCACTAACTAAATAACATGGACACTCTTGGTCTTTTTGACTCTAAAAGTGATAAAGAGGCTTATCCTCGATTAGATTATTTCCCCTCTCAATCACAGGGTTATCCGGCACTGACAAACGAGTAATCAAATGTAGGTCTTGTGGGTGAGTACAGGCACTGGGAGTGAAACTGCCATGCAGTTTCCTCATGGCGGTTTGCGCCCCTGCAGCCCATCTTTGTTCCACAACGTCAACATCAGCCTTATGACGTTCCCCTGTTCCTCTAAGGCTTAGGGCTGCCATGGCGAGGGGGGGTGCAGCAGGCCACTTAGATACGCTTCTCCTGGTCCCATTTGAAAATCCTATTATGACAGTGGAGGTGTCAACCGCTCTGTTCCAGTTTTGGTGGATTCAGGGGCCACTCATTCTTCTGCACCTTCCTCTGTTGATCTACCCCTCAGTTCCGAATCTGTCTGTATTGTCGGTATCTCCGGTATTATTTTAATTGAGCCTCTCTCTGATACTTTCCCTATTATTGTTGGACATGTCACAGTTCCCGACTCAGCGATCATTTCACCCTCCTGTCTGGTTGCCTTGCTGAGTCGTGAGACCCTATGCAAACTGAACGCTTCCATTCATTGTTCCCCTAAGGTCCCATCTTAGAGATACCCAAGTCATGCTACGCTGTGCTATGTGCAACCATGACTGAGCCCCCACCATTACTCCCACTTGGCGCCTGGTGCTGTGCCACTGAACCGACTTGCTCATTTCTACACTTCCTCGTTCCACAACTGCGAGTCGCCCCTTCGTCCCCTCACGTTTCTTTTCTGTGTTGGATCCTTTGACAGGCCATCCCTTTAGGGATTTTCATTGCACCGCTGCCTGACTCTGCACTCCCGACCCATCATACTCTGCACTTGCTGACTCTCAGCTGAATATGGTTTTTGATATTGCTTTCATTGGTCTTTATTGTATTGGGCACCAGGGCTTTTCTGATGATGGTTCCCTTTCGACTCTGCAATCTCAGTTTTTCCGCTCTACTATGTCTCCTTTTATTCCCATTGTCCTTAAAAGCTCCTGGGCACTTAATGATTTAACTTCTATGTATGCGCATCTTCATTCACTTCCCTGTTCGGTCCCCTTGTTCCCAGTGATTCGTCATCATTTTGCATTGCTGCTTGCGCCTACCTGCTTTTCTTGTTAAAATGACCTTTACTACATTGGATCCCTCGGTTGTGTTCTCCTACGATCACCCACAGCTTTTAGATTATTTGCCTCCTGTGCTATGGGTGCTCCTTCCTAACTATGCCAGTTTGGTCATTTCTGCCCCTCCACATACTGTTACTTTAAAGGCTAGCGCTCCCCTACCATTGGTCAGTCAGTATTCACTCACAACTGCTGCTACCAAAGGGATCAGGCCTGTTATTGTTTCCCTTCAGGAACAGGGCTTCCTTGTTCCTACACAGAGCCCCTGCAATATCCCTATTCTGTTGGTGCCAAAACCTGGCAAAACTGACAGGTGGAGGTTCATGCAGGATCTATGTGCTACCAACGCTGTTGTTGTTCCTAGCTCCCCTGTAGTGCCTGACACGAATGCTATTCTCACTAAAGTCCCTGCCTCCACCATTTGCTTTTCAGTAGCTGACCTCTGCTCAGCCCTTTTCTCCATTAAATTGTCCCCGATAGTCAGTACCTTTTTGGCTGTACTTTCGGTGGCTGCCAATATATGTGGACTCGGCTTCCCCAAGGTCACATGGAGAGCCCCACTGTTTATGCTTCAGCTGTTCAGTGTACTCTTGAAATCCTCCACATGCCTTGCAAGTGTCCTTGTTCAATGCACCGATGATTTACTCATTGCCTTTGCTTCTTCCGATGCCTGCGTACAAGATACTGTTGCCCTGCTTCAGTACCTGGCAAAGGATAGCCACAAGGTTTCTGCTGATAAGGTGCGGCTCTGCCAACCCACTGTTCATTACTTGGGTTTCACAATATCGCAGGGTACTAGGACCCTCTCTCCCGATTGCCTAAATTCTATCATGAGTCTCCCTCCTCTTGCAACACGCACTGAACTTATGTCATTTCTGTGGTGGTGAATTACTGCCAGCAGTGGATTCTAGATCTTCGTGAGATTGATGCACCTTTGAGAGAGGTGTCTTCACTAAGAAGCCATCGAAACTACAGTGGACCTCTGAAATGATAAAGGTTTTTGAACAGTTGAAATCTATACTGAGCTCTCACCTGCTTTGGGTCTTCCAGATTATTCACAGCCATTTCAACTTTATGTTGCTGAATGGGAGGGATATACTTCTGAAATCCTGACACAAATGAATGGGAATCTCAGGTGTCTTGTAGCTTTTTATTTTGCCACCTATTGTAAGGCGAATGCCATTGTGTTTGCGAGCTGTGGCGACTGCCTTGGTAATGGTTGAAAAGTCTACCCCCACCTTGTGCTGGATCAGTTTCTGATTTTTGGTTTTTGATCCACATTCAGTTTCCCTGTGGCTGAACTCTACAAGCTACCCAGCATTTTACTGCTTCTAGGTATACGGGCTATTAGGTCATTTTATTCTCCCTGTCTAATCTTACTTTGCGCCATGCCGTGGCTTTGAATCCTGCTGCTCTCCTTCCTAGTATCAACCCCTCAGGGATACCTGACCATGATTATTTATACGTTGTCCATAATGTTGTTAACTCTCACCCAGCTCTTTCTGAAACCCCTCTGGATAATCCTGAAATGGTCCTTTTTATTGATGGCTCCTTTTTTGGCCTTCTGATCACATGACACTGGCAGGCCATGATGTCTGCATGCCTTCTGAGGTCCTTGTATCTGCAGTGTTTCCTAACAGTACTTCTGCACAAGCAGCTGAGCTCTTTGCTCTTACATGGGCATGCATTTTAGCTACTGGAAAATCTGTTAACATTTATACTGATTCCTGCTTCGCTTTTGGAAGTGTTGCATGATTTAGCACACCCTGAAAGAATAAGGGCTTCATCACTTCTTCAGGTAAACCCTTACAACATGGTCATCTTATTAATAATCTTTTGGAAGCCATTCTCCTTCCTTTGGCTATAGTTGTCATTAAATGCATTGCTCACACAACTGCTGAAGATAATGTCACCTGTGGCAATACTTTTGCTGATAGGGCCGCTTGTGTGACTGCCACTAATCCACATATGCAGGCTTTGCATACTCTTAAGATACATCAGTTTCCCATTTTGGAGGGCATTCGTAATGCTTAACAGGCAGCCCCTCAATCTGAACAAATTCTTTGGACCCGTTTATGTACCACAGAATCTGAATCCCTTCGTCTTCTTACACATCCTGATGACCGCATCACCTGCCCTAAGTCTCATCAACATGTCCTAGTCCTGGCCACTCATAGAGTTGGCCATGTTGGCTAGCGGGGCGTGTGTGCCATGTTGTCACATGTTTTGGTATGCCCCCGGATTCACGACTGTTGCTTGTGCTTTGTCGTCACACTGTCTTATTTGCCTTCAGAACAATAATTCTAAGCCACTGGCCAAGTTTGACTTGTGGACTCACGCCATGCAGTGCAAGAGGGCGTTATCCCAAGGGGAACACCAGTTGAATTCTGCACAGTTACCTGCAAAGCAGATAGCTCATAATGATTGCTATTACAGTTTTAATGTTGCTTTTGCTTATTTTTCTGATGTTGCTTTTATCTGGCTGGGGTCCTCTGTATAATCTAGTAGACTCTAACAAGAAAGAATTGCATTTCAACCCCTTTCTTCTATGACATATCTTTATGCACAAACGGTGCATATCTAGCTGCTGGGTTTGCACACACATTCCTTTCCATTGAGAGCCATACCTTTTAATGAGTCTGAAATGGCTGAATGGTGGCCACACAAAGGCCGTTCTGCTGCTGTAACAACTTTTCACATCCCTCCTACTTTCCTGCAGCTGATAGGTGCCCCATCCTCTTATGGGGATAACTCCCACCTCCACTAGCGATTAGCAGGATATCAGATGGACACATTTCAAGGTTGTACATTCTCAGTCATGTAGTGACAGCGAGGTGTACAAAATAATGACAGGAATAGATAGAGTCAATAGCCAGAGACTTTTCCCCAGGGCAGGACTGGCTGGTACAAGAAGTCATAGATTGAAGATATTTGCAGGAAGATATAAAGGAGACATCAGAGGTAGGTTCTTTATGCAGAGAGTTGTGAATGCATGGAATGCATTGCCAGTTGAGGTGGTGGAAGTGAAGCCATTGGGGATATTTAAGCGACTGCTGAACATGCACATGGATAGCCATGAGTTGAGGGGTGTGTAGGTTAGGTTATTATATTTTATATTAGGATTAAACTTCGGCACAACATCATGGGTCAAAGGGTCTGTTCTGTGCTGTACATTTCTATGTTCTATGGTTCCAGTCTCGTTACAATTTTTTCATGCACTTGTCTGTCCCTGTTCCTCATCAATATCACAGCCACGACTACACCCCTAGGAAGTATTTGTATTAAGAGCAAACATTCTTTAGGATGGCGAGCTGGGTTCAGTAAATGCCATCACTCCACCCTTCTTTCCGTATCTGATTTCCAATCCACTGTGGACAGCAGCGTACTTATTCTCACTGTTCCCAACAAGACTGCCATCAATTCCTCTTTTACCACATTTTGGATTGGTATCCAATGCAATCACTTTTTTAGCTTTCAATGGCACTTATTTCATTTGTGGCCAAAAGTCCTACTCCTGGCTGCCTGTCTCCTGGACTGGCACCTGCTATTTAGAATATGTTGTCCCTTTCCTTTACCAGCCCCACACTTTACCTTTCAAGGCTTCATTGCCCCATGAAAGGAGATCTCTCCCTACCTTTCAACACCACCGAACTATCTTTTCTCCTCCCTGTGCCACCCTTCAACTGGAGGTTTAGGTTTGGAGGATCGCCACCAATGTGGAAGAGATTGCCAATGCCACATTTTTGGCTTTTGACATTTTCAATGCAGAGATGGTCACTGTCCGCGCTGTGGCTCTACAAAATCGCATGGCCCTTGACTTCCTATTAGCTGAGAAGGGAGACACTTGTGCCCTTATCGGCTCTACATCCATGACTCCAGTGAGAACATTATTAACATTGCCGCCCATATTTGCAATGCGGCTTCCTCCCTACATGACACGATCCCCTGTTGGGATCTTTGGACTTGGATAGGTGGTTTGCTTGGTTCTTGGGCTTCAACACTCCTCCAGGATCTTGTGTTCTCATTGCTGTTTTTGTTTTTCTCTCCCATATTATTATTTTTCTGAAACACTGTTGTATCTGTTTCAGCTCCCTACAGATGCCGAATATCCCTCTTTCTTCCCAGCTTCTATGGCTTTCTGTTTCTGATGTTCCCCCACCAGTAGATGATTGCATTGACTCCTACTCTCTCGATCGTGGTGACCCTGACTCTGACAGTTACCTGGACGACTCTAAATCCCCACTGTCCAACAACCTCCCTGCATCCAGCTAGGTCCCTCCTTTTGCCGGCTCTTCTGAACTGCCCTCCTGACTTGGTGAAAAGAGAAAGGAAACAATTGTGGGATACTTGTTGAGATCCAAAGCAGCCATCTTGTTACATATTAAAAGCCTGGAAACCATTTTGAATCTCGTAATAGTGTCAGCTTGCTAAGCTTATACATTTGAGTAAAAAGTGAGGTCTGCAGATGCTGGCGATCAGAGCTGAAAATGTGTTGCTGGTTAAAGCGCAGCAGGTCAGGCAGCATCCAAGGAACAGGAAATTCAACGTTTTGGCCATAAGGGCTTATGCCCGAAACGTCAAATTTCCTGTTCCTTGGATGCTGCCTGACCTGCTGCGCTTTAACCAGCAACACATTTTCAGCTAAGCTTATACATTCCCAGGCTCAGTGAGGTGGCTAATCTTGCAGATGTATTAATACCAGATAATGAATTCTTTCCCAGCATGGGAGGGTTCTTCTTTTACAAGAACTTACTGTATTCTAACACTTGCTTATCAGCTACTAACTAGCAAAGTCCAGACACTATGTGACTGAGTCTAGTGACTGGTCAAAGTGCCTACTTGCTCATTATACTGCAATTAACAGTTTGCTAATTGTTAAATGATTGTAACTTATAGAACACAGAACATAGAACATAGAACAGTACAGCACAGAACAGGCCCTTCAGCCCACGATGTTGTTCCGACCACTGATCCTCATGTATGCACCCTCAAATTTATGTGACCATACGCATGTCCAGGAGTCTCTTAAATGTCCCCAATGACCCTGCCTCCACAACTGCTGCTGGCAACGCATTCCATGCTCTCACAACTCTCTGTGTAAAGAACCCGCCTCTGCCATCCCCTCTATACTTTCCTCCAACCAGCTTAAAACTATAACCCCTCGTGTTAGTCATTTCTGCCTGGGAAATAGTCTCTGGCTATCGACTCTATCTATGCCTCTCATTATCTTGTATACCTCAATTAGGTCCCCTCTTCTCCTCCTTTTCTCCAATGAAAAAAGTCCGAGCTCAGTCAACCTCTCCTCATAAGATAAGCCCTCCAGTCCAGGCAGCATCCTGGTAAACCTCCTCTGAACCCTCTCCAAAGCATCCACATCTTTCTTATAATAGGGCGACCAGAACTGGACGCAGTATTCCAAATGCGGTCTAACCAAAGTTTTATAGAGCTGCAACAAGATCTCACGACTCTTAAACTCAATACCCCTGTTAATGAAAGCCAAATCACCATATGCTTTCTTAACAACCCTGTCCACTTGTGTGGCCATTTTAAGGGATCTATGTACCTGCACACCAAGATCCCTCTGTTCCTCCACACTGCCAAGAATCTTATCCTTAAACCTGTACTCAGCTTTCAAATTCAACCTTCTAAATTGCATCACCTCGCATTTGTCCAGGTTGAACTCCATCTGCCACCTCTCAGCCCATCTCTGCATCCTGTCAATGTCCCGCTGCAGCCTACAACAGCCCTCTATACTGTCAACGACACCTCCAACCTTTGTGTCATCTGCAAACTTGCTGACCCATTCTTCAATCCCCTCATCCAAGTCATTAATAAAAATTACAAACAGTAGAGGCCCAAGGACAGAGCCCTGTGGAACACCATTCACCACAGACTTCCAGGCAGAATATTTTCCTTCTACTACCACTCGCTATCTTCTGTTGGCCAGCCAATTCTGTATCCAGACAGCTATGTTCCCCTGAATCCCAATCCTCCTGACTTTCTGAATGAGCCTACCATGGGGAACCTTATCAAATGGGGAACCTTCCTGAAGAAGGGCTTATGCCCGAAACGTCGAATCTCCTGTTCCTTGGATGCTGCCTGATCCGCTGCGCTTTTCCAGCGGCGCATTTTCGGCTCTGATCTCCAGCATCTGCAGACCTCACTTTCTCCTCGAACCTTATCAAATGCCTTGCTGAAGTCCAAATACACCATATCCACAGCTCGACCCTCATCAACCTTTCTAGTCACATCCTCAAAGAACTCGATAAGGTTTGTGAGGCATGACCTGTCCCTCACAAAGCCGTGTTGATTGCATTTAATCGAGCCATGCTCTTCCAGATGGTCAGAAATCCTATCCCTCAGAATCCTTTCTAACACCTTGCAGACGACAGACGTGAAACTTATATAATCATGCAACTCTCTGTATCTCATTGGAGTGACTTGTGACCATTCGGTTGACTCGTCTCTCCCTGTGAGCTCATGAATAAACAGTCAATAACTCGAGATTTGTGTGGCGTGATATACTGTTCTTCTAAATTGGACGAGCGAGTCACCCACTGCAAAATTTATCCCACCCCGAATAAAATGATCTGGAGGAAAATATAGGTGGTTTGATTAGTAAGCCTGAGGATGACACCAAAATTGGCAGAGTTGCAGGTAGTGAGGACTGTCAAAAGATACAGGGAGATATGGATAGATTATGAATTTGGGCGGCAAAAGGGTAGATGGAGTTAATCCGGACAAATGCAAGGTAATGCATTTTGTAAGATCAAATTCAGGTGTAAATTATACAATAAATGGCAGAATCCTTAGTAATACTGACATACAGAGGGGTCTGAGCATGCAGGTCAACAGATCCCTGAAAATGGCAACACAAGTAGATAAGATAGTTAAGAAGGCACACGGCATGCTTGCCTTCTTCAGTCAGGGCATCTAATACAAAAATTGGCAAGTTATGGTACAGCTGTACAAAACTTCAGTTATGCCCCATTTGAAATATTGCATGTAGTTCTGGTCACTACACAACCAGAAGGATGTGGTTGCTTTGAATACCTCGCAGAGATGGTTTTCCAGGATGTTGTTCCCTAGTCTGCATGGTTTTAGTTATCAGGAGAGGTTGGTTTAACTCAGACTTTTTTCACTGGAAAGATGGAGGTTGAAGGGCAACCTGATAGAGGTCTACAAAATTATGAAAGGCGTTGTTTAAGAAGGGTAACAGGGATAATCCTGGAAATTACAGGCCTGTGAGTCTCACATTGGTGGTAGGGAAATTATTGGAAAATATTCTAAATCTTTATGGATTCAGAAGCAAATGCCCTTATTAGCAATAGACACCATGGATTTGAGTTGGGAAGGTTGTCTCTCACCAAATTGATCGAGTCGTTTGAGGAAGTCGTGAAAATGATTGATGAGGGAAATGTGGTTGATGTTGTCAACATGAACTTCAATAAAGCCTTTGACAAGGTCCCTCATAAGAGCTTAGTACAAAAGGTGAAATCACATGGTATCGGGGTGAGCTGGCAAGGTGGGTGCAGAACTGGCTTAGTCATAGGAGACGGAGGGTAGTGGTGGAAGGATGCTTTTCAAAATGAAAGGGTGTGACTAGTGGTGCTCCTCTGCTGTTCATGATCTACATGAATGATTTCGAGGAAATTGTAGACGGTCGAATTAGCAAGTTGATGGATGATACAAAGCTAGCTGGAGTTGCGGACAGTGAGGAGGACTGTCAGAAGATACAGCAGGATATGGATCAGTTGGAAGCATGGGCAGGAAAATGGATTTGCAGTTTAATCTGGACAAGTGTGATTTGATGCATTTTGGAAGGTCAAGTACATGTTAAATTATACAGTGAATGGCAGAACCAATAGGACTATTGATTTACAGAGGGGTCTGGGTGTGCAAGTCCACAGATCACTGAAAGGTGGAAGGGCAGGTAGATAAGGTGGTAAAAAAGACTTATGGCATGTTTACCTTCTTTGGAAGGAGCATTGAGTATAAGGATAGACAAATTATGCTGCAGTTTTATAAAACTTTAGTTAGGCCACACTTGGAATATTGTGTACATAGGAGAAAGTGAGGTCTGCTGATGCTGGAGATCAGAGCTGAAAATGTGTTGCTGGAAAAGCACAGCAGGTCAGGCAGCATCCAAGGAACAGGAATTTCCTGTTCCTTGGATGCTGCCTGACCTGCTGTGCTTTTCCAGCAACACATTTTCAGCATATTGTGTACATAGTCTAGATTCCTGATGAAGGGCTTTTGCCAGAAATGTTGATTTTCCTGCTCTTCAGATGCTGCCTGACCTGCCGCGCTTTTCCAGCACCACTCTAATCTAGACTCTGGTTTCCAGTATCTGCAGTCCTTGTTTTTACCATATTGTGCACAGTTCTGGTCACCACTATACCAGAAGGATATGGATGTTTTGGAGAGGGTACAGAAAAGGTTTACCAGAATGTTTCCCGGTATGGGGAATTTTAGCTATGAAGAAAGATTGGGTTTGTTTTCACTGGATCACAGGAGGTTGATGGGTGACCTGACAGAGGTTTATAAGATTGTGAATGGCATGGATAGTATGAGGCTTTTTCCCAGGGTGGAGAGATCAATTATTAGGGGACATGGATTCAAAGTGTGAGGGGGGAAGTTTGAAAGAGATGTGCGAGGCAGATTTTTCACACAAAGGGTGGTGAGTGCCTGGAACGCATTGCCAGGTAGGTGGTGGAAGCAGACACAATAGCAGCATACAAGAAACACCTGGATGAATACATGAATAAAAAGGGAATAGAGGAATATGGATCCTCTAAGTGAAGACAATTTTATTACAGTAGGGCAAAATTTGTTGGTGCAGGCTTGGAAGGCCAAAGGGCCTGCTTCTATGCTGTATTATTCTTTGTTCTTGTTCTTTGCATAGCTAGGGTGGAGAGTCAGAGGTTTGTTTCCAGTGTGGAAAGGGCAACTACAAAAGGGCACAGGTTCAGGGTGAGAAGGAGAAAAGGGAGAAGTGCACAAAAACTTTTTCTCACAGAAGGTGGTGAATGCCTGGAATGGACTGCCAGTGTAGGTGGTGGAAGCAGGCATGTTAGCAACATTTAAGATGTATCTTGATAGTCACATTAATGGGAGGCTAGCAGAGGGATAGAAACCACATATAGGCAATAAGTAGGAAGGCTAAATAAGGATTGGTACAGACTCAGTTGGCAAATGGGCTGATTCTGGGCTGTATTACATAGGTTTGTGCAGGCTCCTTAGTGCCACACTTGGTCAAATGCTGCCTTTATACCAAAGTAAACACTCTTACCTCATCTCTGCACATTGATTGGCTTGTCTCAGTTGCTCTCCATCGGGAAGCTTTCTGTGCACTGGTTGATGTCTCTCAGCTCTCTCCCACAGATGAGTATCTCTAAACTAACCTGTTCTGCTTTATGATCATGAGACCGTTCTTGCAAGGCCTGCAATCGAGCCACTTCAATTGCCTTCTCCCGCTTCAAGCGATTCTGCTGCTCCTCAATTTCAGCTTCTCTTTTCTAGGAAGAAACATACAAACATGAAATAGCTGGCTACTGAGTAAAATTCTCTCTATTCATCCCAGCCAATGTCTGTGTTGCTCGTGCTCTCTACCCCTCTATGCCTCCCTTTTTCTCTCGTAGGAATACAGAAAATAGGAATGAGAGTAGACTATTCAGCCTTTTGAGCCTGCTCCACCATTCATTACAATCATGGATGATCATCCATCTCAACAATTATGTCTTGAAAAACATTCAATGCTTTGGCTTGAACTGCTTCCTGTGGCAATAAATTCCACAGGCTCACCACTCTGTGAAGAAATTTTTCTTAGTCTCAAACTAAATAATTTACCCACAACCTTCGATTGTGACTCTTGGTTCTGGACTTCCCAGCATAGGAAATATCCATCTTGCATTATCCTGTCTAGTCCTGTTAGAATTTTATAAGTTTCTGTGAGATCCCACCTCATTCTTCTGAACTCCAGTGATTATAATTCTAACTGATTCAACCTCTCTTCATATGATAGTCTGGCCATCGCAGGAATCAGTCTTGTAAACCTCTAGTGCACTCCTTTATAGCAAAAACATCCTTCCAGACAAAGAGACAAGAACTGCATGCAATTTTCCAAGTATAGCCTTACTAAGTCATGTATAATGGCAGCAAGACATCCCTGCTCTGTACTTGAATTCTCTCATTATGAAGGTCAACATAACATTTGGCTTCTTTATTACCTGCTGCACTTGCATGCTTGCCTTTTGGGCACCAAGTCTAGTTGCACATTCCCTTCTCTCAATTTACAGCAAATGCAAATAATAATCTGTTTTCTTGTTTTTCCTATCAACATGGATAACCTCACATTTATCTACATTATATTGCATTTACCTTGCATTTTGCTACTCAGCCTTTCCAAATCACACTGGAGTTACTCTGCCCCCTTCTCACACCTCACCTTCCCACTCAACTTTGTGTCATCTGCAAATTTTGAAATATTACATTTAGTTCCCTACACTGTCTGCCAACCAGTTTTGCATCCATCTCAATAAACTACCTCAATGCCATTCACATTAATTTTCCATTTTAAAGTCTTGTCTGTGACTTGGTCAAAAGCCTTCTGAAAATCCAAATAAACCATATCCACTGGTCTCCCTTTATCAACTCTACTAGATACATCCTTGAAGAACTCCAGTAGATTTGTCAACATTATTTCTCTTTCGTAAATCTATGCTGACTCTGATCCTTCCACTGTTTTTCAAATGTACAACTATTAATTATTTTATCATGACTCTAGCATTTTCCCAAACACCCATATCAGGCTGACTGATGTATAATTCCCGACTTTCTCTTTGCTTCCCTTTTTAAATAGAGGGGTTACATCAGCTACCCTCTTATTTGTAAGAACTGTTCCAGAGTGTATAGGATTTGAAGAATTCAGAGGCATTTTTTTTTCAAGTTAGTGTGAAGGTTAAGGCTGGTAAGATTAAGGAACAATGGATGAATAAAGATATTGAGATTCTAGTCAAGAATAAAAGAGAATCTTATTTTAGGTATCGACAACTTGGTTCAATTGAATCTCTTAATCAATATAAAAAGTGTTGGGGCATTCTTGAGAGAAATCAAGAAGGCAAAGAGGGGTATGAGGTAGTATTGGAGATAAGGTCAGGGATAATCCGAAGAGACTCTACAAATACATTAAGAACAAAAAGGTAACTAGAGAGAGGGTAGGGCCTCTTAAAGATCAAGGAGATTGTCTTTGCGTTGAACCCCGGGAGTTGGGAGAGATACTAAATGAATATTTTGTGTCAGTTTTTACTGTGGTGAAAGAAATGGAGTCTAGAGGACACACAGAAATGAACTTTGATGTTTTAAAAACAGTTCACATTATCTAAGAGGAAGTTCGAGAGATCTTAGAGAATATAAAGATGGATAAATCTCCAGGACCTGATTGAATGTATCCCAGAATATTGTGGGAAGTAAGGGAGGAAATTATGAGGCCCCTTGCAGAAATATTTGCACCATCTATAACTACTGGTGAGATACTTGATGACGGAAGGGAGGCTAATGTTGTATTTTTGTTTAAGAAAGGTTGTAAAGAGAAATCAGGAACTATAGACCTATAGCTCATGACTGATTATAGGTAAATTGTTAGAGGTGATTATAAAAGAGAGGACTTATGGACATTTAGAGAAGCAAAAATTGATTAGGGAGAGTCAGCATGGTTTTGTGTGAGGAAAATCATATCTCACAAATGTGATTGAGTTTTTTGAAGATGTTACCAAAAGGATTGATCATGGCACAGCAGTAGACATTACTTATTTGGATTTTAGTAAAGCCTTTGATAAGGTTCCACAAGATAGACTAATTAGTAAAGTTAGGTCACATGGGATTCGGAGTAAGTTTGCCAATTGAATACATAATTGGTTTAACAGGAGACAGAGAGTAATGACAGAAGCTTGTTTTTCGGATTGGAGGCCTGTGACCAATGGTGCTCCCCAGGGATTGGTTCTAGGTCCTCTTTTGTTTGTCATTTATATAAATAATTTGGATGAGAATAAAGCAGGCATGGTTAGTAAGTTTGCAGTGACACCAAAATTGGTGACATAATAGACAGCAAAGAAGGTTTTCCAAGATTACAAAGGGATCAAATTGGTTCATGGACTGAAAAATGGCAGATGGAGTTCAATCTGGATAAACGTGAGGTATTGCAATTTGGTACAACAAACAAGGATGGGACTTATATGATTAAAGTAGGGCATTGGGTAGTGTTGTAGAACAGAGGGACCTAGAGGTGCAGGTACATAATCCTTTGAAATTTGCGGCACATATAGACAGGATGATTAAAAAGGCATTTGGCAAGCTTGCCTTCATTGCTCAGTTCTTTCAGTATAGGAGTTGAGAAGTCATGTTGAGGTTGTATAGGACATTGGTGATGCTTCTTCTGGAGTCCTGTGTCCAATCCTGGTTCCCCTGTTATAGGAAGGATACTATCAAGCTGGAGAAGGTTCAGAAGAGATTTACCAGGATGTTGCCAGGTATAGAAGGTTTGAGTTAAAAAGTAAGGCTGGGTAGGCTGAGATTTTTTTCACTGGAGTATAGGAAGTTAAGAGGCGACCTGATAGAAGTTCCTAAAATAATTAGATATATAGATAGAGTTAACGGTAGTTGCGTTTTCCCTAGGATGGGGGATTTCAGGACTAGAGGGTACATTTTTAAGGTGAGAGGAGGGAGATTTTAGAAAAGACATAAGGCAAACGTTTTACACAGACAATGGTTTGTGGGTGGAATGAACTTCCTGAGGAAGTGATGGATGTGAGTACAAGTACAACTTTTAAAAGATAATTGGTGAGATGCATGAATAGGAAAGCCTTGGAGGGATATGGGCAAGGGGCAGGCAGGTGCGACTAGTTTAGTTTGGGATTACGTTCGGCATGGACTGGTTGGACTGTACTGTATGACTCTATAACATAATGAACCATTTCTGAAGGGTATAGAATGGGCTCTTGGAAGAAAATTAGCTTGCAGAGCTATTGGTACTGTTGCTCTACTGACTTATCGAGACAAATGGCCTGCTTCTGTAACCTAAACGATTCCTGTCCCACCATCCCTCTCCAACACTCTCTTTCTCATGACCAATATCCCCAACTCTTTGTCCCATTGCCTTGGCCTTTTACCATCTTGGCATCCTGGAATTCCCGTATTTTCTGATTGGCCTGTTGGTCTAGCTGTTGCATCAGCTCTCGATGCTTCTGAACTTGTTCATTAGATTCCTTGATCTCCTGGTGTCTCCTTCTTTGTTGCTGACGTTTATTTTGAAAATTCTGTTTTTGAGAAAGAGGGATGGAGAGGTTATTGAGGTAGAGGAGAGAGGAAGGATCCAAATATCCTCCTTTGACAAAGAGTCAGTTAGACTCGAAACGTCAGCTCTTTTATCTTCTTACAGATGCTGCCAGACCTGCTGAGGTTTTCCAGCATTTTTTCTTTTGAAGAGGGAGGATCTGTTTGATGGAAGCCAATAGTGAAGTGAGAAAAGAAGGAGTGAATGGTGTGAAAAGAACATTTTTCTAAGGGGATAAAGGAGGTATGAATTAATGAGGTTATGGGAGAAGAGGGTGTGTATGGAGGGTGCACAATGGCAAAAGAAAGGGAAAAGGAAGTGAAAATGTGAAGAGATGACAGTAGAGAAGGAATGGAAGATGGAAGGGGACAAAGAAGAGATTAGGGAAGAGGAAAAGGATTGGCAGAGGCAGACATAGGGAGAGGAAAAGGGAGAACTGAAGGGGCAGAGTTGGAGGCGGTGACTAAGAAGGAACAAAATGAGGTGGAGGAGCGAAGGAACATAATGAGAGGGAGGCAGGAAAAGAGGACAGGGTGTGGGAGGGATGAAGCGAGAAAGGAGAAAGGAGATAGAGTGAGAGATGAAGTAAAAAGGACAGGATGGAAGAAGGGGAGTGTTGAGCTGGGGAGTTGGAGAGGAGAAGGGAAGAAGGAGAAGAAGAGGAGTGAGAGGGAAGCGGGTGGACACATTGAACATAGAACAATACAGCGCAGAACAGGCCCTTTGGACCTCGATGTTGCACCGACCTGTGAACTATTTTCAGCTCGTCCCCCTATACCATCCCATCATCCTCCATGAGGTTTATCCAAGGATTATTCAGATCTCCCTAATGTGGCTGAGTTAACTACATTGTCAGGTAGGGCATTCCATGCCCTTACCATCTCTGAGTAAAGAACCTTCTTCTGATATCTGTCTTAAATCTATCACCCCTCAATTTGTAGTTATGCCCCCTTGTACACGCTGACATCATTATCCTAGGAAAAAGACTTTCACTGTCCACCCTATCTAATCCTCTGATCATCTAGTATGTCTCTATCAAATCCCCCCTTAGCCTTCTTCTTTCCAATGAGAACAGTCCTAAGTCTCTCAGCCTTTTGTCATAAGACCTTCCCTCCAGACCAGGCAACATCCTGGTAAATCTCCTCTGCACCTTTTCTAATGCTTCCACATCCTTCCCGAAATATGGCGACCAGAACTGTACACAATAGTCCAAGTGTGGCTGCGCTAACGTTTTGTATACTTGCAGCATGATATTGCAGCTCCGGAACTCAATCCCTCTACCAATGAAACCTAACACACCGTATACCTTCTTAACAGCACTATCAACCTGGGTGGCAACTTTCAGGGATCTATGTACATGGACTCCAAGATCCCTCTGCACATCCACACTACTAACAATCTGTCCATTGTCCCAGTATTCTGCCTTCCTGTCATTCTTCCCAAAGTGCATCACCTCACATTTAGCTGCACTGAACACCATTTGCCATCTCTCAGTCCAATTCTGCAGTTTATCCAGGTCCCTCTGCAACCTGTAACATTCTTCCAAATTGTCCACTAATCCACCAACTTTAGTGTCGTTTGTAAATTTACTAATCCATCCACCTATGCCTGCGTCTAAGTCATTTATAAAGTTGACAAACAGCAGTGGTCCCAAAACAGATCCTTGTGGCACACCACTAGTAATCAAACTCCAGGCTGAATATTTTCCATCAACCATCACTCGTTGCCTTCTTTCAGAAAGCCAATTTCTAATTCAAACTGCTAAATAATCCTCAGTCCCATGCTGTCTGCATTTTCTCCAACAGCCTACTCTGTGGAACCTTATCAAAGGCTTTACTGAAGTCCATGTATACCACAACC
This sequence comes from Hemiscyllium ocellatum, assembly GCF_020745735.1. NCBI lineage: Eukaryota > Metazoa > Chordata > Chondrichthyes > Orectolobiformes > Hemiscylliidae > Hemiscyllium > Hemiscyllium ocellatum. The sequence continues at coordinate 116,410,906 of NC_083409.1, read as the reverse complement.
ACTGCCCTACCCTCATCTACATGCTTGGTCACCTTCTCAAAAAACTCAATGAGGTTTGTGAGACACGACCTGCCCTGGATGAAACCATGTTGACTATCTGAAATCAAATTAATGCTTGCCAGATGATTATAAATCTTATCTCTTATAATCTTTTCCAAAACCTTTCCTACAACAGAGGTAAGGCTCACTGGTCTACATTTATCTGGGTCTACTCTGCTGCCCTTCTTGAACAAGGGCACATTTGCAATCCTCCAGTCCTCTGGTACTAAACCTGTCGACAATGACAATGCAAATATCAAAACCAAAGGCTCTGCTACCTCCTCCCTAGCTTCCCAGAGAATCCTCAGATAAACCCCATCTGGCCCAGGGGTCTTGTCACCTTGTCATCCTTCTAGACTTGATAACACCAGTTCATAACTAACCTTGATCTTTTCTAGTCTAATATCTCGTATCTCATTCTTCTCCTCTACAATATTCTCCTTTTCTTGAGTGAAAACTGATGAGAAATGTTCGTTTAGCACCTCTCCGATCTTCACAGGGTCCACACTTAACTTCCCACTTGTCTTTGATTGGCCCTATTCCTACCGTAGTCATCCTTTTATTCTTCACATACCTATAGAAAGCTTTAGGGTTCTCCTTTATTTATTTGCTAAAGACTGCTCGTGTCATCTCTTTGCTCTTCTTAACTCTCTCTTTAAATCCTTCCTAGCTGATCTGCAACTTTCCATCGTCTCATGTCATCAAGTCATAGTCATAGAGATGTACAGCATGGACACAGATCCTTCGGTCCAACTCGTCCATGCCAACCAGATATCCCAACCCAATCTAGTCCCACCTGCCAGCATCCGGCCCATATCCCTCCAAACCCTTCCTATTCATACACCCATCCAAATACCTCTTAAATGTTGCACTTGTACCAGCCTCCACCACTTCCTCTGGCAGCTCATTCCATCCACCCTCTGCGTGAAAAAGTTGCCTCTTAGGTCTCTTTTATATCTTTCCCCTCTCACCCTAAACCTATGCCCTCTAGTTCTGGACTCCCCGACCCCAGGGAAATGACTTTGTCTATTTATTCTATCCATGCCCCTCATACTTTTGTAAACCTCTATAAGATTGCCTCATCAACACATGAGCCTCCTTCTTCCGTTCAATTTCTGGAGCAAACCATGGTTCTGTTACCTTATCACTTCCTGCCTGACAGGGACATATCTATCAAGGACACGCAATATCTGTGCCTGAAATCAGCTCCACATTTCCATTGTCTGCATCCCCTGCATTTTGCTACCCCATTCTATGCATCCTATTTCATGCCTAATCACATTATAATTGCCCTTGCCCCATCAATAACTCTTGACCTGTGGCATGTACCTATCTCTTTTCATCGCTAAACTAAACATAACTGAATTATAGATTAGTGGTGCTGGAAGAGCACAGCAGTTCAGGCAGCATCCGAGGAGCAGTAAAATCGATGTTTCGGGCAAAAGCCCTTCATCAGAAATAAAGGCAGAGAGCCTGAAGGGTGGAGAGATAAGCTAGAGGAGGGTGGGGGTGGGGAGAAAGTAGCATAGAGTACAATAGGTGAGTGGGGCAGTGGATGAAGGTGATAGGTCAAGAAGGAGGGTGGAGTGGATAGGTGGAGAAATTGTTAAGGGTGAGGACCAGTTCGGCCAAACGAATGAGAGTGTCAGTGTAAGGGTACTATTGGGGACGTCGGGAGAGAAAAAAAGGAGGGCTTGGAGGCCCTGATCATGGCCGATGGAGGTGTAGTGGGATTGGATATCCATGCTGAAGATGAGGCGTTGGGGACCGGGGAAAGGGAAGTCTTGGAGGAGGTGGAGGGCATGGGTCGAATCTTCCCACTTCCTCCAGATTAACAATTTCTTCTTCGAATCCTCCCACTTCCTCCAGAACAAAGGGGTAATCATGGGCACACGTATGGGCCCCAGCTATGCCTGTCTATTTGTTGGCTACGTAGAACGGTCGATCTTCCGTAATTACACCGGCACCACTCCCAAACTCTTTCTCCGCTACATTGGTGACTGCATTGGCGCCACCTCGTGCTCTCACGAGGAGGTTGAGCAATTCATCAACTTCACCAACACATTCCACGCTGACCTTAAATTTACCTGGACCATCTCTGACACCTCCCTCCCCTTCCTAGACCTCTCCATCTTCATTAATGACGACCGACTTGACACTGACATTTTTTACAAACCCACCGACTCCCACAGCTACCTAGATTACACCTCTTCCCACCCTACCTCCTGCAAAAATGCCATCCCGTATTCCCAATTCCTCTGCCTCTGCCGTATCTGCTCCCAGGAGGACCAGTTCCAACACAGAACACACCAAATGGCCTCCTTCTTTAGAGACCACAATTTCTCTTCCCACGTGGTTAAAGATGCCCTCCAACGCATCTCATCCACATCCCGCACCTCCGCCCTCAGACCCCACCCCTCCAATCATAACAAGGACAGAACGCCCCTGGTGCTCACCTTCCACCCTACCAACCTTCGCATAAACCAAATCATCTGCCCACATTTCCGCCACCTCCAAAAAGACCCACCACCAGGGATATATTTCCCTCCCCACCTCTTTCCGCCTTCCACAAAGACCGTTCCCTCCGTGACTACCTGGTCAGGTCCATGCCCTCCTACAACCCACCCTCCCATCCTGGCACCTTCCCCTGCCACCGCAGGAACTGTAAAACCTGCGCCCACACCTCCTCCCTCTCTCCCTCACCCTAAAGGAGCCTTCCGCATCCATCAAAGTTTTACCTACACATCCACTAATATCATTTATTGTATCCGTTGCTTCCGATGTGGTCTCCTCTACATTAGGGAGACTGGGCGCCTCCTAGAAGAGCGCTTTAGGGAACATCTCCGGGACACCCGCACCAATCAACCACACCGCCCTGTGGCCCAACATTTCAACACCCCCTGCCACTCTGCTGAGGACATGGAGGTCCTGGGCCTCCTTCACCGCCACTCCCTCACCACCAGACGCCTGGAGGAAGAACGTCTCATCTTCTGCCTCGGAACACTTCAACCCCAGAGCATCAATGTGGACTTCAACAGCTTCCGCATTTCCCCTTACCCCACCTCACTCTAGTTCCAAGCTTCCAGCTCAGCACTGTCCCCATGACTTGTCCCACCTGCCTATCTTCTTTTCCACCTATCCACTCCACCCTCCTCCTTGACCTATCACCTTCATCCACTCCCCCACTCACCTATTGTACTCTATGCTACTTTCCCCCCACCCGCACCCTCCTCTAGCTTATCTCTCCACCCTTCAGGCTCTCTGCCTTTATTCCTGATGAAGGGCTTTTGCCCGAAACATTGATTTTACTGTTCCTCGGATGCTGCCTGAACTGTTGTGCTTTTTCAGCACCACTAATCCAGAATCTGGTTTCCAGCATCTGCAGTCATTGTTTTTATCTACATAACTGAATTATGGTCACTCTCTTCAAAGTGCTCACCTACCACTGAATCAAACACCTGGCCGAGTTCATTACCAAGCACCAGATCCAGTGTGGCCTTCCCTCTTGTCAGCCCTTTGACATATTGCATCAGGAAACCCTTCTGTACACATTGGACAAAAACTGATCCATCTGACATGCTAGAGTTATAGCATTTCCAGTCAATGTTGGGGAAGTTAAAGTCCCCCATAATGACCACCCTGGTCTTTTCACTCCTACTCAGAATAATTTTGACAATCCTCTCTTCCACCTTTGTGGATCTCTGTGGAGGCCTATAAAAACTCACAGCAGTGTGACCTCTCCTCTCCTGTTTCTAACCTCAGGCCACACTACCTCAGTAGATGAGTCCTCCTCAAAAGTTCTTTCATCCACTGTTATACTGTCCTTGACTAACAAGGCCACACCTCCCCCTCTTTTGCCACCTTTCCTGTTATAGAGTCATAGAGATGTACAGCATGGAAACAGACCCTTTGGTCCAACCCGTCCATGCCCCACCAGATATCCCAACCCAATCTAGTCCTACTGCCAGCACCTAGCCCATATCCCTCCAAACCCTTCCTATTCATATACCCACCCAAATACCTCTTAAATGTTGCAATTGTACCAGCCTCCACCACTTCCTCTACCAGCTCATTCCATATATGCACCATCCTCTGCGTGAAAAAGTTGCCCCTTAGGTCTCTTTTATATCTTTCTCCTCTCACCCTAAACCTATGGCCTCTAGTTTTGGACTCCCCGACCCCAGGGAAAAGACTTTGTCTATTTATCCTATCCATGCCCCTCATAATTTTGTAAACCTCTATATGGTCTCCCCTCAGCCTCCGACACTCCAGGAAAAACAGCCCCAGCCTGTTCAGTCTCTCCCTATAGTTCAAATCCTCCAACCCTGGCAACATCCTTGTAAATCTTTTCTGAACCCTTTCAAGTTTCACAACATCTTTCCGATAGGAAGGAGACCACAACTGCATGCAATATTCCAACAGTGGCCTAACCAATGTCCTGTACAGCCGCAACATGACCTCCCAACTCCTGGACTCAATACTCTGACCAATAAAGGAAACATATCAAACGCTGCCTTTACTATCCTATCTACCTGCGACTCCACTTTCAAGGAGCTATGAACCTGCACTCCAAGGTCTCTTTGTTCAGCAACACCCCCATGACCCTACCATTCAGTGTATAAGTCCTGCTAAGATTTGCTTTCTCAAACTGCAGCACCTCGCATTTATCTGAATTAAACTCCATCTGCCACTTTTCAGCCCATTGGCCCATCTGGTCCAGATCTTGTTGTAATCTGAGGTAACCCTCTTCGCTGTCCACTACACCTCCAATTTTGGTGTCATCTGTTCTTAATGAAAGATCTAAATCCTGGAACCTCAACATCCATTCCTCACCCTGCTCTATCCATGCCTCTGAAATGGCCACAACATCAAAATCCCAGGTACCTATCCATGCTGCAAACTCACCTACCCTATTTAAAATACTTCTGGCGTTGCAGTAAACACTTCAAACCAGCTTGCTGCCTGCCAGCACATTCCTGTGACCGTGAAATCCTGTCCTTGTCCTCCCTACTCTCATCCTCCTGTACACTGCAATTACACCTTAGGTTCCCATCCCCCTGCTGAGCAAGTTTAAACCCACTCGAAGAGCACCAGCAAATTTCCCACCCAGGATGTTGGTACCCCTCTGGTTCAAGTGAAGACCATCCTCTTTGTACAGGTCCCACCTTCCCCAGAATGAGCCCCAATTATCCAAGTACCTGAAACCCTCCCTCCTGCACCATCCTTGCAGCCACGTGTTCAGCCAATGTCTCTCCCTATTCCTTGCCTCATTATCACGTGGCACAGGTAACAAACCAGAGATAACAACTTTGTTCTAGCTCACAGCTTCCACCCTAGCTCCCTGAAATCCTGCCTTACATCCCTATCCCTCTTTCTGCCTATGTCATTGGTACCTAGGTGGATCACGAGTTGAGGCTGGCCACTCTCTCCATTCAGGACCCCAAAGATACGATCTGAGACATCATGGACCCTGACACCTGGGAAGCAACACTTCAACTGTGGTTCTCGTTCACTCCCAATGCACCTTCAGTCTGACCCTCTAACTACTGAGTCCCCAGTGACTAACATTCTCCTCTTTTCCCTCCTTCCCTTCTGTGTAACAGGGACAGGGTCTGTGCCAGAGATCTGGGCCCCACTGTATACCCCTGGTAAGTCGTCCCCCTCAACAGTATCCAAAACAGTATACATGTTTTTCAGGGGAACAACCACAGAGGATCCCTCCACTAATTGCTTTCTCCCCCTTCGAATAGTCGCCCAGCTTTCTTCATGTCTAGGAGTAACTACATCCTTGTAACTCTTATCTATCACAGCCTCTGTCTCCCGAATGATCAGAAGTTCATCCAGCTCCTGCTCCAGTTCCCTAACACAGTCTTCGAGGAGCGAGAGTTGGGTGCACTTCCTGCAGATGTACTTGGATGGGACACTAATAACGTCCCTCCAAGCAGGAGGAACAATCCTCTCCCTGCACTGCCATCCCTGCTAGTCCCCTTATCACAAAGTAAGAAAAGAGACACTTACCTGATGCGTCCCTGGTCTTTAAGGTTAGAGGAAGTGGTTGGGTGGGAGGCCCTACAATGGTAGGGTCTTGGGTTTAGAAAACACTGGCTTACCTTCGCAACCTTGCACTGACCTATATAGCTGGACGGAAAGAAAAAGAAGTCCATCCTTTCCCAGAAAGCTCTGCTTTCTGATTTCAAATATAAACGCTCAAACCAGTGATTCACTGTTCCCGGCAGGCCCCTGGTATAAGCTCCCACCCTTCGAGCTGCTGCTGCTGAAAACAGAAATGGAGCAGTCTTGCCCTCGATGGGAGGGGTGAGAACAATACATGGTGATGATGGGGTGTACTGGGGAGACTGAAGTAGGGGAAGAGAAGGGAGGAGAGGGAATGTTGGGAAGAAATCAAAATGGGAGGACAGGGACATTACAATAGGAGGAGAATGAGAGAATGGAATTGAAGTTCATATGAAAATGGGAAAGAGGCAGAGGAGGCGATGAGAGATTGTAGTAGGTTAAAGGTGTTGGGGTGGAGCAAGAAGAGGAGAGTGGAAGAGTTAGAAGGATGAAAGGTTTCAACAGTCTCACCCTCTCACCTTCAATCTCATTCATTCACTCACTTTCATTCTTGTTCTTTTTTAAGTTCTCATGTTACTCTGCACGCTTTCTCTCTTGATCTCTTGTTCTTCCTCTCACTCTAACACTTAGTTTCACTTCTCACTCTTTCTCTCATTCACAAATTTGCAGTCTCACTCATGGTTTCTCATTTTCATTCATGTCTATTATTTTTTCACTCTGCTGCCTCTCACCTTCTCCTGCCCTCGCATTTTCTTCTGCTTGGAGTGACTCACTTATAGTCTCTCCCTCATGATTTCTCACCTTCTCATTCTTCTATCTTCTCACTCTCTCTTGCATGTGGTCTCTCACGCTCACTCTCTCACTCAAAGTCTCACTCTCTCTCTTTCTTTGTGGTCTCTCCCTTTTTCTCACTCGTCGTCCCTTACTCTCATGTTGTCATTCTCTTACTTTTGCTTTCTCTCACCTCCAGATCTTCCTGTTGCATTCTCTCCATTGCCTGAACTCTCTCCACAGCCTGCAGTGCTTTATGTTCTTGTTGCAACATCCGTTCTTGTTCCCTCTCCTCAATCTGCTGAATGATGTGAGCTTTAGCCCTGAGATAGCAGAGGGCAAAATTAGATCCAATCCTAATCTCTTCCTCCCCTCTCTTTTCCAGCTTCTTTCTTTATCTTCTTCTCTCTCTCTGTCTCCACGTCTCTTTCTCTCTCTCTGTTTCCTTGTCCCCTCTCATTCCATTTCAGGCCATAACCATTCTCTGTCTTCATCCCACTACCTCTTTCTCTTACTTGTTGTACGTATCTCTACTCTGCTCTGCCTGTTTCTCTTTTTGTCTCTCACTCTGACCCTCTATCTTGCACCCCTCTCTGTCTTGATCACTCTTTTTTTTTGTTGTTTCCTTTGTTTGTTATGCTCCCTACCTTTTGTCTCGCTCCCTGTCTTAATCAGTCCTTTTTTGTCCCTCTTCTCTCTCTTTCTCACATTCCTCAGTCCTCAGTCGTCATCTCCATATCTGCATCTCTTTCTTGTGCTTGCTCTGCATCTCTCCCTCCCTGATTTATTCTATCTGTATATCTATATCTCACTTCATTTTTCACTCAATCTCTCACCAACTCTTTCTTGCTTCCCTCTGTTCCATTCTTTACCCATTTATCCTCCTCTCAATCTCTCTCTGAATTCAAATCTCATCTTCTGTCTAGATTTCTAAATTCATGTCCCCCTCCTCTTCCCTCTTTTTCTCTTACCTCAGCCCATTTTCTTTCCTTAAACGTTCAAGCTCATCCTGCATCTTGATGGCTTTCTGACGATCCACCTCCATCATCTTATCCAGTCGTTTTTCCTCCTCCATCATTTCCTTCTCAATTTGCTCTTTCTCCAGAATCTGGGCATCCCGGATTGCATGACACCTTGCATCTGTGATGGTCTATAGAAATTAAAGACCATGAATAGAATATCTTCTTGACAGTGTCTGATCAAACTTTTTAAAATTCTTTCATGAAATGTGAGCATTATTACTAAGGTCAAGATATATCACCAATCCCTAACTGTCCTGAAAGAGATGCTGGTGAGTCACCTTCTTGAAAGGTTACAGTCCATGTATTGCAGGTACTTCTCTAGTGCCTGTTCTATATGACCCCATGATAGCGGAGGAAATGAAATATACCTTCAAGTCAAAACAGCATATAGCCAGGAGGAAAGCCTGTTGGTAATGGTGTTCTAAGCCTCTGCCGTCCTTGTCCTATTAAGTGGTAATAATGATGGAATGAGATTCTCCAAGAGTAGATGGCAAGTTGATGCATTGTGTCTTTTATTGTGCATACTATTGCGACTGTGCATTGGTTGTTGGTGGCGGGGGGGGAGAGTGAATGTTTAAGCTGACGATCAAGTGAGTGGCTTTGTCCTGGAAGGTGTTGGAACATCTTCAATCTCATTTATCAAAGCAAATGGGGGAATTCAAATACAGTCCTGACTCAGTATCTTATAGGTAGCGGACAGTTTTGGGGGGGCAGGAGGTGATTCACAGATGAATTCCCAGCCTCTGACTCGCTCTTGAAGCCACAGTAATTTTTCATTCATTCATGGGATGTGCACATTGCTAGCAAGGCCAATATTTATGGCATTATCACTCAGTTACCATTATTTAGAGTAAAAAATGAGGTCTGCAGATGCTGGAGATCACAGCTGCAAATGTGTTGCTGGTCAAAGCACAGCAGGTTAGGCAGCATCTCAGGAATAGAGAATTCGACGTTTCGAGCATAAGCCCTTCATCAGGAATATAGAAACTGAATAGGATCAGCCATATAAATACAGCTGATAAAAGAACAGACCAGAGTCTGTGAATTCTTGACAGTTCCTATCTCCTCAATGCCTGTCCACCCAATAAAACACAAGTCAGGAGTTTGGTGGAATACTCGCTACTTACCTAGATGAGTGCAGTTCAAACATTACTCAAGAAACTTGACACTATCCAATACAAAACAGTCTAATTACTGGCCACCACATCCATAAACATTCACTCCCTGCTTAGCAGCAGCAGTGTATACTATCTATTAAGGCTCCTTAGATATCACCTCCAGAAGACCATGACCTCTACTTCTTAGAAGGACAAGGTTAGGAAATACAGGGGTACATTAAAACCTGCTTGTTTCCCTCCAAGCATCTCACTATCCTGACTTAGAACAATGTCGCTGTTCCTTCACAGTAGCTGTATCAGAATCCTGGAATCTCCTTCCTAAAGCCCTGTGGGTGTCCATATACCACATGGACAGCTTCAATTCAAGAAACTAACTTATCAACATCTTCTCTAGCGCAAATATGAATGGGCAATAAAAGCTGGCCTGACCAGCAAAACCCATGTCCCGTGAACATATAAAAAAGAAATTTCTGGAATGCTATTAAGAGCTACTGCAATCCATATGGAGAAACAGAATGACATGCTCTGGAAGTCATCAACTCAGCAGAAATACTGAATGTGAAAGCCAAGCGTCTTGCTTAAATCAAGCAACAAGATTAAACTCTGCAAGTGCAACAGAACATAGTAATGACAATATGGCCTGAAACCATCAAGAGCATGCCTGTTGCTACAAAAAAGCATCATGGATGCAAAGATGAAATGATTGTCCAAAATGGCATCTTGCATGAAAGAAATACAGGAATTCCCTCAGGGGTGAAACAAAACTGACCATTCTGTAAAAAACCATCAACAAATTGAGTCTATTCTGAAGGCAAAGTAAGTGCTCTACGGGGCAAACATGAGCAATGCGATTAAGCACCACATCAGCCAGTTTCAATCCTTGTTACATATACAAGAATCAGCAAGCTAAACAGCCACTTAAGACACATGACTTTACTTTGCAGCAGTGTTCATTGAGGTGAGGGACATGATGATGCTGAGATTAGAAATAGAAGTTTGAATAATCTGGATCATGTTGACATAAATAGGGAAGATATGTTGGGTAGGCTAGAGGTTATTAAGGTGGACAAATCCCCAGGACCAGATGAGATTTATCTCAGGTTGCTCAGGGAGGTGAGAGAAGAAATAGCTGGTGCACTGAAAGATATCTTCATGGCATCCTTAAACACAGGTGAGGTGCCAGAGGACTGGAGGGTTGCTCATGTTGTCCCCTGTACAAGAAGGGTAGTAGGGATATTATGGGTAACTACAGACCAGTGAGCCTGATGTCAGTGGTGGGAAAGTTGCTGGAGAAGGTACTGAGGGATAAAATCTATTTATATTTAGAAAAGAATGGGCTTATCAGTGATAGGCAACATGGTTTTGTGCAGGGGAGATCGTGCCTTACCAACTTAATAGAGTTCTTTGAAGAAGTGACCAAGTTGATAGATGAAGGAAGAGCAGTTGATGTCATGTGCATGGACTTTAGAAAGGTGTTTGATTAGGTTCCCCATGGTAAGCTAATGGAGAAAGTAAATCACATGGTGTGCAGGGTATTCTAGTTAGACTAGATTAGATTAGACTTACAGTGTGGAAACAGGCCCTTCGGCCCAACAAGTCCACACCGACCCGCCGAAGCGCAATCCACCCATACCCCTACATTTACCCCTTACCTAACACTATGGGCAATTTAGCTCGGCCAATTCACCTGACCCGCACATCTTTGTGACTGTGGGAGGAAACCGGAGCACCCGGAGGAAACCCACGCAGACACGGGGAGAACGTGCAAACTCCACACAGTCAGTCGCCTGAGTCGGGAATTGAACCCGGGTCTACAGGCGCTGTGAGGCAGCAGTGCTAACCACTGTGCCACCGTGCCGCCCATAACAAAGAACTGGTTGAGGTGAACAAAGAACTGGTTGAGCATCAGGAAACAGAGAGTAGTAGTTGAAGGGAGTTTCTTGAAATGGAGAAAGGTGACCCAGTGGTGTTCCAGTGGGGCCGCTGTTGTTTGTGATATATATAAATGATCTGGAAGAGGGCACTGTTGGTATGATCTGCAAATTTGCAGATGACACAAAGATTGGTGGAGTAGCAAAAAGCATAGGGGACTGTCAAAGAATACAGGAGGATATAGATAGACTGGAGAGTTGGGGGAGAAGTGGCAGATGGAATTCAATCCAGGCAAATGTGAGGTGAAGCATTTTGGAAGGTCTAATTCGAGAGCGAACTACACTGTAAACGGAAGAGCCTTGGGAAAAATGGATGAGCAGAGAGATCTGGGAGTTCAGGTCCATTGTAACCTGAAGGTGGCTGCACAGGTGCATTTAGAATACTGTGTACAGTTCTGGTTGCCACATTGCCAAAAGAATGTGGACACTGTGGAGAGAGTGCCGAGAAGATTTACGAGGATGTTGCCTGGTATTGAATGTGCTTGCTGTGAAGAGAGGTTGAGTAGGTTAGGTTTGTTTTCATTAGAGAAAAGGAGATTGACGGGGGATCTGATTGAGGTTTACAAAGTCATGAAGGGTATAGACAGGGTAGATATAGATAAGCTTTTTCCTATGGTGAAAGATTCAATAATGAGAGTTCATGCTTTCAAGGTGAGAGGTGAAAAGTTTAAGGGGGATACGCGTGGCAAGTACTTTACACAGAAGGTGGTGGGAGTTTGGAACGCGTTGCCAGCAGAAGTAGTAGAGGCAGGCACAGTAAATTCATTTAAGATGCGTCTGGGCAGATGCATGAGTAGTTGGGGACCAGAGGGATACAGATGCTTAGGAATTGAGCATCAGGTGCAGACTGTAGATTTGAATTGGCTCAGGTTTGGAAGGACGAAGGGCCTGTTCTAAGCTGTAAATTTTCTTTATGACATAGAAACATAGAAACTAAGGGCAGAAGTAGGCCATTTAGCCCTTCGAACCTGCTCCACCATTCAATATGATCATGGCAGATCCTTCTCCGTATACCTCTGATGCCATTGGTACCGACAAATAAACAATCTTTTTCTGAAATACACTCAGTGACCTATCTCTACAACCTTCCGTGGTGGTTGACCACCCTCTGAATGATGCTGAAAATGTGTTGCTGGTTAAAGCACAGCAGGTTAGGCAGCATCCAAGGAACAGGAAATTCGACGTTTCGGGTCATCCTGATGAAGGGCTCTGGCCCGAAACGTCGAATTTCCTGTTCCTTGGATGCTGCCTAATCTGCTGTGCTTTAACCAGCACCACATTTTCAGCTCTGATCTCCAGCATCTGCAGACCTCACTTTTCACTCTCTGAATGATGAAATGTTTACTCCATGTCTGTCCTGAGTATTATTTATGTCATGTTTTATGAAGACAGAACCAAAATGTGTTCAATTTTGTACATTTCTTTCTTGACCCTTATGATTTCTCCAGCTTGTGACTGTAAAGGAAATCATTTGACTTTACTAACTCTTTTTCTTCACATATTTATATGAGCTTTTATATTCAGTTTTTACATTAGGATCATAGAATCCATGCAGAAGGATAGGGGTGTAAGGCAGGGCTTCAGGGAGTTAGGGTGGAAGCTGAGAGCTAGAACAAACAGAGTTGTTATCTCTGGTTTGGTACCCATGCCACGTGATAGCAAGGCAAGGAATAGGGAGACATATCAGCTAAATACGTGGCTGCAAGGGTGGTGCTGGAGGGAGGGTTTCAGGTTCTTGGATAATTGGGGCTCATTCTGGGGAAGGTGGGACTTGTACAAACAGGACGGTCTTCAATTGAACCAGAGGGGTACTAATATCCTGGGTGGGAAATTTGCTGGTGCTATTCAGGTGGGTTTAAACTAGCTCAGCAGGGGGATGGGAACTGGAGGTGTAGTTGCAGTGCACAGGAGGATGAGAGTAGGAAGGACAGGGACAGGATTTCAGGGTCACAGGAATGTGATGGCAGACGGCGAAGTGGTTTGAAGTCTGTTTACTTCAACGCCACAAGTTTTGATCCAAGGTAGGTGAGCTTGCAGCATGGATAGGTACCTGGGACTTCGATGTTGTGCCCATTTCAGAGACATGGACAGAGCAGGGTGAGGAATGGATGTTGCAGGTTCCAGGGTTTAGATCTTTCATTAAGAACAGTCAAGATGGTAAAAGAGGGGGAAGCGTAGCCTTGTTAGTCAAGGACAGTATAACGGTGGCTGAGAAAACATTTGTTGAGGACTCGTCTACTGAGGTAGTGTGGGCTGAGGTTAGAAACAGGAGAGGAGAGGTCATACTGCTTGGAGTTTTTTATAGGACTCCGCAGAGTTCTAGGGAGGTGGAAGAGAGGATTAGCAAAATTATTCTGGATAGGAGTGAAAGTAACAGGATGGTCATTATGAGGTACTTTAACTTCCCCAACGTTGACTGGAAATGCTATAACTCCAGTACGTCAGATGGTTTTTGTCCAAGGTGTACAGGAGGGTTTCCTGACACAGTATGTCGAAGGGCTGGCAAGAGGGAGGCCACACTGGATCTGGTGCTTGGTAATAATCCAGGCCAGATGTTTGATTAGTGGTAGGTGAGCATTTTGGAGATAGTGACCATAATTCAGTTATGTTTAGTTTAGCGATGGAAAGGGATAGGTACATGCCACAGGTCAAGAGTTATCATTGGTGCAACGGCGATTAGGCAAGAATTAGGATGCATAGAATGGGGTAGCAAAATGCAGGAGATGCAGACAATGGAAATGTGGAGCTGGTTTAAGGAACAGATATTGCGTGTCCTTGATAGGTATATCCTTGTCAGGCAGGGAGGAACTGATAAGGTACGGGAACCATGGTTCACTATAGGAATTGCATCTCTTGTTAAGCAGAGAAGGATGCTTAAGTGCTGATGATGCAAGATAGTTCAGATGAGGCGATGGAGAGTTACAGATCAGCTAGGAAGGATTTAAAGAGAGAGTTAAGAAGAGCAAAGAGAGGATACAAGCAGACTTTAGCAAATAGAATAAAGGAGAACCCTACAGCTTTCTATAGGTATGTGAGGAATAAAAGAATGAGTAGGGTAGTAATAGGGCCAATCAAAGACAGAAGTGGGAAGTTGAGTGTGGACCCTGTGGAGATCGGAGAGGTGCTAAATGAACATTTCTCGTCTGTTTTCACTCAGGAAAATGAGAATATTGTTGAGGAGAAGAATGAGGTACGAGATATTAGACTAGAAAGGATCAAGGTTTGTCATGAACAGGTGTTATCAATTCTAGAAGGAGTGAAAGTAGACAAGTCCTCTGGGCCAGATGGGATTTATCTGAGGATTATCTGGGAAGCTAGGGAGGAGATAGCAGAGCCTTTGGCTTCGATATTTGAGTCTACACGTTTGGTCCCAGAGGACTGGAGGATTGCAAATGTTGTGCCCTTATTCAAGAAGGGCAGTAGAGATGACCCAGGTAATTATAGACCAGTGAGCCTTACTTCTGTTGTAGGAAAGGTTTTGGAAAGGATTATGAGAGAGTAGATTTATAATCATCCAGCAAGCAACAATTTGATTTCAGATAGTCAACATGGTTTTGTCAGGGACAGGTCGTGTCTCACAAACCTCACTGAACATAGAAAATAGAACAATACAGCACAGAACAGGCCCTTTGGCCCACAATGTTGTGCCAAACATTTGTCCTAGCTTAAGCACCTATCCACGTACCTATCCAATTGCCGCTTAAAGGTCACCAATGATTCTGACTCTGCTACTCCCACAGGCAGCGCATTCCATGCCCCCACCACTCTCTGGGTAAAGAACCTACCCCTGACATCCCCCCTATACCTTCCACCCTTCACCTTAAATTTATGTCCCTTGTAACACTCTGTTGTACCCGGGGAAAAAGTCTCTGACTGTCTACTCTATCTATTCCCCTGATCATCTTATAAACCTCTATCAAGTCACCCCTCATTCTTCGCCGTTCCAATGAGAAAGGCCTAGCACTCTCAACCTATCCTGGTAGGACCTATTCTCCATTCCAGGCAACATCCTGGTAAATCTCCTCTGCATCTTCTCCAAAGCTTCCACATCTTTCCTAAAGTGAGGCGACCAGAACTGCACACAGTACTCCAAATGTGGCCTTACCAAGGTCCTGTACAGCTGCAACATCACCTTACGACTCTTGAATTCAATCCCTCTGCTAATGAATGCTAATACATCAAAGGCCTTCTTACAAGCTATATCCATCTGAGTGGCAACTTTCAAAGAGCTATGAACATAGACCCCAAGATCCCTCTGCTCCTCCACCTTACTAAGAACCCTACCCTTAACCCTGTATTCCGCATTCTTATTTGTCCTTCCAAAATGGACAACCTCACACTTGACAGGGTTGAATTCCATCTGTCACTCCTCAGCCCAGCTCTGCATCATATCTGAGTCCCTTTGCAGCTGACAACAGCCCTCCTCACTATCCACAACTCCACCAATCTTCGTATCGTCTGCAAATTTACTGACCCACCCTTCGATTCCCTCTTCCAAGTCATTAATAAAAATTACAAACAGCAGAGGACCCAGAACTGATCCCTGCGGAACTCCACTTGTAACTGGGCTCCAGGCTGAATATTTACCATCTACCACCACTCTCTGACTTCGATCGGTTAGCCAGTTCTCTATCCAACTGGCCAAATTTCCCACCACCCCATGCCTCCTGACTTTCCGCATAAGCCGAACATGGGTAACCTTATCAAATGCCTTACTAAAATCCATGTACACTATATCCACTGCTCTACCCTCATCCACGTGCTTGGTCTCCTCCTCAAAGAATTCAATAAGACTTGTAAGGCAAGACCTACCCCTCACAAATCAGTGCTGGCTGTCCCTAATCAAGCAGTGTCTTTCCAGATACTCTTAAATCCTATCCCTCAGTACCCTTTGCATTACTTTGCCTACCACCGAAGTAAGACTAACTGGCCTGTAATTCCTGGGGTTATACCTATTCCCTTTTTTGAACAGGGGCACAACATTCGCCACTCTCCAGTCCTCTGATACCACCCCCGTTGACAGTGAAGACAAAAAGATCATTGCCAACGGCTCTGCAATTTCCTCTCTTGCTTCCCACATAATCTTAGGACATATCCTGTCAGGCCCGGGGGACCTGTCTAACCTCAAGTTTTTCAAAATGCCCTTCCTTCCTAACAAGTATCTCCTCTAGCTTACCAGTCCATTTCATACTCTCCTCTTCAACAATACGGTCCCTCTCATTTGTAAATACTGAAGAAATATACTCATTCAAGACCTCTCCTATCTCTTCCGACTCAATACACAGTCTCCCACTACTGTCCTTGATCGGACCTACCCGCATTCTCGTCATTCTCATGTTTCTTACATACGCATAAAAGACCTTGGGGTTATCCTTGATCCTACCTGCCAAAGATTTTTCATGCCCTCTCTTGACTCTCCTAATCCCTTTCTTCAGCTCCCTCCTGACTATCCTGTATCCCTCCAACGCTCTGTCTGAATCTTGTTTCCACAACCTTATGTAAGCCTCCTTTTTCCTCTTTACTAGACATTCAACCTCCCTCGTCAACCAAGGTTCCCTCACACGACCATCTCTTTCCTGCCTGACAGGTACATACATATCAAGGACACATCGTATCTGTTCCTTGAAAAAGTTCCACATTTCAATGACATCCTTCCCTGACAGCCTATGCTCCCAACTTATGCTCTTCAGATCCTGTCTTGCAGCATCGTATTTACCCTTCCCCCAATTTTAAAACTACTCTGTTGCACGCACCTATCTCTCTCCATAACCAAGGTGAAAGTCACAGAATTGTGGTCACCATCACCAAAATGCTCACCCACTAACAAGCCCATCACTTGTCCCGGTTCGTTACCGAGTACCAAATCCAATATGGCCTCCCCTCTGGTCGGACAATCTACATACTGAGTTAGAAAAGCTTCCTGGACACACTGCACAAACACCGCCCCGTCCAATCTACTTGATCTAAAGAGCTTCCAATCAATATTTGGGAAGTTGAATTCGCCCATGACTACTACCCTGTGGCTTCTGCACCTTTCCAAAATCTGTTTCCCAATCTGTTTCTCCACATCTCTGCTGCTATTAGGGGGCCTATAGTAAACACATTGAGTTTTGTGAGAAGGTGACCAAGCATGTAGATGAGGGTAGGGCAGTTGACGTGGTATACATGGACTTCAGTAAAGCCTTTGATAAGGTTCCACGTGGTAGGCTGTTGGAGAAAATGCAGAGGCATGGAATTGAGGGTGATTTTGCAGTTTGGATTAGAAACTGGCTTTCTGAAAGAAGGCAGCAAGTGGTGGTTGATGGAAAATATTCAGCCTGGAGTCCAGTTACTAGTGGTGTGCCACAAGGGTCTGTTTTGGGACCACTGCTGTTTGTTATTTTTATAAATGACTTAGACGCAGGCATAGATGGATGGATTAGTACATTTGCAGATGACACGAAGGTCGGTGGGGCAGTGGATAGTGTGGAAGAATGTGACAGTTTGCAGGGGGTCTTGGGTAATCTGCAGAATTGGACTGAGAGGTGGCAAATGGAGTCCAATGCAACTAAATGTGAGATGATGCACTTTGGGAAGAATAACAGGAAGGCAGAGTACTGGGTCGATGGAAAGATTGTTGGTAGTGTGGGTGTGCAGAGGGATCTTGAAGGTCATGTACATAGATCCTTGAAAATTGCCATCAAGGTAGATAGTGCTATTAAAAATGCATATGGTGTGTTCGTTTTCATTGGTACAGGGATTGAGTTCCAGAGCAGCAGTATCATGCTGTAAATATACAAAATGCTGGTGCGGCCACATTTGGAATATTGTGTACAGTTCTGGTCGCCATATTTCGGGAAGGATGTGGAAGCATGGGAAAAGGTGCAGAGGAGATTTACCAGGATGTTGCCTGGTCTGGAGGGAAGGTCTTATGAGGAAAGGCTGACAGACTTGGGTCTGTTCTCATTGGAGAGAAGAACACTGAGGGGGGATTTGATAGAGACATACAAGATGATCAGAGGATTAGATAGGGTAGACAGTGAAAGTCTTTTCCCTAGGATGATGATGTCAGCGTGTACGAGGGGCATAACTACAAATTGAGGGGTGATAGATTTAAGACAGATGTCAGAGGCAGGTTCTTTAGGCAGAGAGTGGTAAGGGCGTGGAATGCCCTACCTACTAACGCAGTCAACTCAGCCACATTAAGGAGATTTAGACAATCCTTAGATAAGCACATGGATGATTTTGGGATAATGTAGGAGTACGAGCTGAGAATAGTTCACAGGTTGGCGCAACATCGAGGGCCGAAGGGCCTGCTCTGCACTGTATTTGTAATATGTTCTATATAAAAGTTATGTTTTTTAACGGTTTAAATTTAAAAGTTTTTTTTAAAAAAGCACAGAGCGGACTTGGAAGGTGGTGTAATGCAAGCTTACCTGGGTAGATTTTTCCTATAAAGGCCCGCAGGAGAGGAACCCGAGGCACTACAGGGGTAGTGCCTCCCACCCGCCCTCCTCCTTTAATCTAATAATAAGACCCATTGTGGTAAGCAGGTAAGTGCTGCATTTTGCTTGTTCTATACTTTAGACCTGGTTTTTTTAAAGGTTACTTTTAGGGGGATGGCAGTGAAGGCAGTGCAATGTTCCTCTTGCAACATGTTTGAGGTGAGGGATGCCATGGTCGTCCCTGCTGATTACACTTACAGGAAGTACATCCATCACCAGCTCCTCCAAGACCGTGTTAGGGAACTGGAGCTGGAGTTGGATGAACTTAGGATCATTCGGGAGGCAGAGGGGGTCATAGATCGGAGATTTAGGGAAGGAGTAACTCCAAAGATTGCAGATAGATGGGTGACAGTGAGGGGGACTGGGAGGAAGCAGCCAGTGCAGGGACCACCTGAGATCGTTCCTCTCAAGAACAAGTATACCGTTTTGGATACGTGGGGGGGACAACTTACCAGGGGTAAGCAATGGGGTTCAGGCATCTGGTATGGAGCCTGTCCCCGTTGCTCAGAAGGGAAGGGTGGAGAAGAGCAGAGCAATAGTTATTGGGGACTCGATAATTCGGGGCACAGATAGGCGGTTTTGCGGGGGGGAGAGAGATACACGATTGGTATATTGCCTCCCAGGTGCAAGGGTACGTGACGTCTCTGATCGTGTTTTCCGGGTCCTTAAGGGGGAGGGGGAGCAGCCCGAAGTCGTGGTCCACATTAGCACCAATGACATAAGTAGGAAGAGGGATGAGGATGTTAGGCAGGCTTTCAGGGAGCTAGGTTGGAAGCTCAGAGTTAGAACAAACAGAGTTGTCTCTGGTTTGTTACACGTGCCATGTGATAGAGAGTCGAGGAATAGGGAGAGAGAACAGTTAAATGCGTGGCTACAGGGATGGTGCAGGAGGGAGGGATTCCGGTATCTGGATAACTGGGGTTCTTTCTGGGGAAGGTGGGACCTCTATAAACAGGATGGTCTACACCTGAACCTGAGGGGCACCAGTATCCTTGGGGGGAGGTTTGCTAGTGCTCTTTGGGGGGCTTTAAACTAACTCTGCAGGGGCATGGGAACCTAGACTGTAGCTTTAGGGAGCAGGACCTTGAGTGTAGGGAGGTTAGGAACATGGCATCAATCTCGAAGGAGGGTGCCTGTAAACAGGAAGGTGGCTTGAAGTGTGCATACTTCAATGCGAGAAGTATACGAAATAAGGTAGGTGAACTTGAGGCATGGGTTGGTACCTGGGATTTCGATGTTGTGGCTATTACGGAGACATAGGTAGAACAGGGACAGGATTGGTTGTTGCAGGTTCCAGGGTTTAAATGTTTTAGTAGGGTCAGAGGTGGGCGTAAAAGAGGGGGAGGTGTGGCATTGCTTGTCAAGGATAGTATTACAGCGGTAGAAAGGACGATGGATGAAGACTCGCCATCTGAGGTAGTTTGGGCTGAGGTTAGAAATAGGAAAGGTGAGGTCACTCTGTTAGGAGTTTTCTACAGGCCTCCTAATCGTCCTAGAGACGTAGAAGAAAGGATTGTGAGGATGATTCAGGAGAAGAGTGAAAGTAATAGGGTGGTTGTTATGGGGGACTTTAACTTTCCAGATATTGACTGGGAAAGCTATAGCTCGAGTATGTTAGATGGGTCGGTGTTTGTCCAATGTGTGCAGGAGGGTTTCCTGACACAATATGTAGACAGGCCAACAAGAGGTGAGGCCATACTGGATTTGGTTCTGGGTAACAAACCAGGCCAGGTGTTAGAATTGGAGGTAGGTGAGCACTTTGGGGACAGTGACCACAATTCGGTGACTTTTACTCTAGTGATGGAGAGGGTTAAGTGTGTACTGCAGGGCAAGAGTTATAGCTGGGGGCAGGGAAATTATGATGCGGTGAGGCATGACTTAGGATGCGTGGCTTGGAAAAGTAGGCTTCAAGGGAAGGGCACAATCGATATATTGAGTGACCTTGATAAGTATGTACCTGTCAGGCAGTGAGGAAAGGGTCGTGTGAGGGAGCCATGGTTTAATAAGGAATTGGAATCCCTTGTTAAAGGGAAGAGGGTGGCCCATGTGAAGATGAGGCGTGAAGGTTCAATTGAGGTGTTTGAGAGTTATAAGGTAGCCAGGAAGGATCTAAAGAGAGAGCTAAGAGCAGCAAGGAGGGGACATGAAAAGCCCTTGGTTGATAGGATTAGGGAAAACCCAAAGGCTTTCTATAGTTATATAAGGAATAAAAGAATGACCAGGGTAGGAAAAGGTCCAGTCAAGGATGCGCGTGGAGGCCGAAGAGATTGGGGAGACACTGAATGAATACTTTTTGTCAGTATTTACTCAGGAACAGGACATTGTTGCCGATGTGAATATTGAGTCACAATTAATTAGAGTGGATGGCTTTGAGGTATGTAGGGAAGAGGTGTTGGAAATTCTGGAAAGGGTGAAAATAGATAAGTCCCCTGGGCCTGATGGCATTTATCCTAGGGTTGTCTGGGAAGCAAGGGAGGAGATTGCAGAGCCATTGGCCTTGACTTTTATGTCCTCGTTGTCTACAGGAATAGTGCCAGAAGACTGGAGGATAGCAAATGTGGTTCCCTTGTTCAAGAATGGGAGTGGGGATAATCCTAGTAACTATAGGTCGGTGAGTCTCACTTCTGTTGTGGGCAAAGTCTTAGAGAGAATTGTAAGGGATAGGATTTATGAACATCTGGATAGGAATAATGTGATCAAGGATAGTCAGCATGGTTTTGTGAAGGGCAGGTCGTGCCTCACAAACCTTATTGAATTCTTTGAGAAAGTGACTAAGGAGGTGGATGAGGGTAAAGCAGTAGATGGGGTTTATATGGATTTTAGTAAGGCATTTGATAAGGTTCCCCATGGTAGGCTACTGCAAAAAATATGGAGATATGGCATTAGAGGTTTGGATTAGGAATTGGCTGGGTGGAAGAAGACAGAGGGTAGTAGTTGATGGTAAAGGTTCATCTTGGAGTGCAGTTACTAGTGGTGCTCCGCAAGGATCTGTTTTGGGACCATTGCTGTTTGCCATTTTTATAAATGACCGGGAGGAGGGGCTAGAAAGTTGGGTGAGCAAGTTTGTGGATGATGCGAAAGTCGGTGGAGTTGTTGACAGTGAGGAAGGATGTGGTAGGTTACAGCGGGATATGGATAAGCTGCAGAGCTGGGCAGAAAGGTGGCAAATGGAGTTCAATGTAGGTAAGTGTGAAGTGATTCACTTTGGTAAGAGTAACAAGAAGATGGGGTACTGGGCTAATGGTTGGATACTTGGCAGTGTGGATGAGCAGAGGGACCTTGGTGTACATGTACACAGATCTCTGAAAGTTGCCACCCAGGTAAATAGTGCTGTGACGAAGGCATATGGTGTACTGGCTTTTATTGGTGAAGAATTGAGTTCCGGAGTCCTGAGGTCATGTTGCAGTGGATAAGACTCTGGTGCGGCCGCATCTGGAGTATTGCATGCAGTTTTGGTAGCCATACTATAGGAAGGATGTGGAGGCACTGGAACCAGGATGTTGCCTCGTATGGTAGAAAACTCGTATGAGGAAAGGCTGAGGCACTTGGGGTTGTTTTCATTGCAGAAAAGAAGGTTTAGGGGTGACTTGATAGAGGTGTACAAGATGATTAGGGGTTTAGATAGGGTTGACAATGAGAACCTTTTTCCACGTATGGAGTCAGGTATTACAAGGGGGCATAGCTTTATATTAAGGGGAGGTAGGTATAGGACAGATGTTTGGGGTAGATTCTTTACTCAGAGAGTCGTGAGTTCATGGAATGCCCTGCCAGTAGCAGTGGTGGACTCTCCCTCTATATGGGTATTTAAACAGACATTGGATAGGCATATGGAGGATAGTGGGCTAGTGTAGGTTAGGTGGGCTTGGGTCGGCGCAACATCGAGGGCCAGAGGGCCTGTACTGCGCTGTATTTTTCTATGTTCTATGCCATTTGATTCATCAAGTCTGTACTGACCCTCTAAAGAGATCCCACGCAGCTCCACCATTTACCAAGGCTAACCCATCTAAACTACACATTTTTGGACTGTGGAAAGAAACTGTGGCATCCGGCAGAAACCCACACAGACACAGGGAGGATGTGCAAACTCCACAGACAGCCATACAACGCTAGAATCAACACTGCCCATATTCCCTGCAAGTTTAATCATTGTTTTTCCTCTCTTGATCATTATTTATGTACTCTCTCGCTAAATCCTAACCTGCTCCCCAGTCCTTGTCATTCCTGCTTTTGGTGGTAATTTTATATCCTTTTTCTTAGGATTGAAGACTATCCTTAATTTCTTTTGTAAGACTGAACCATATTTTTATTTTTGCATCGGATAGGAATTAGTAATTGTTGTAATTCATACACACATTCCTCAAAAACTAGCCATTGTCTATCCTCTGCAACTGTTTTTATGAAATTTCCTAATCTGTCATTGTCAACTCATTCCTCACACTCTCATTTTCCTATTTGTCTATCCTTCATAAATACCACTTCATTTAGTTTCAGATTTCAACTTTATAAAAAAGTGGGTATCACTGGCTAGGCCAGCGTTTATTGTCCATCCCATGGTATTTGTCATGGTAATTGAGAGTCAACCACATTTTCCTTCTTTAAAGTACATAAGTGAACCAGAGAGGTTTGTCCTGACAATTGACAATGCTTTCATGGTCATCATTAGATTTTTAATTCCAAACTTTTATCTGACCATGACCTGAACTGAGTGGCTCGAGGACAGTTAGAGTCTCCTATATTAGGAGTGGCATAGTAGCTCAGTGGTTAGCACTGCTGTCTCACAGCACCAGGGACTCAGGTTTAATTCCAGCTTTGGGTGACTGCCAGTGTGAAGTTTGAAAGTTTTCCCCAAGTTTTACTCTGGGAAAAAGCCCTTGGCTGTACACCATATCCATACTCCTCATGGTTTTTTAAACCTCAAAAAGTCACCATCTGGCGCTGGGGGAAAAACAGCCCCAGCCTATTCAGCCTCTCCCTATAGCTCAAACCCTCCAATTCCAGCAACATCTTTGTGAATCATTTCTGGACCCTTTCAAATTTAACATATTTCCTATAGCAGGGAGACCAGAATTGAATGCAGTATTTCAAATGTTAGCTCACTAATTTCCTGTACAGCCACAACACCATGTCCCAATTCCTAAACTCAATGCACTGACCAATGCAGACAAGCGTGCCGAATATCTTCTTCACCATTGCCTAGTGTTAGGTAAGGGGTAAATGTAGGGGTATGGGTGGGTTCCGCTTCGGCGGGTCAGTGTGGACTTGTTGGGCCGAAAGGGCCTGTTTCCACACTGTAAGTAATCTAATCTAATCTAATCTAATCTAAATGGTGCACCTGCTCATTACAAGTACGCAACTGTCTCATCCATCTATGCAATGCAGAGATGATGGAGAGATTGATGAAGTCAGCATAGTTGAATAAACAAATTTGTTTCATTGTGATAACTTCCTTCCTCTTAAGTTTCTTCCTATAGGAATGTGAAGAGAATCAGACTAGTAAAGAAATTGGGAACGTTATGATGGGGAGCAAAGAGATGGAAATGAATTAATTACATATTTTCAAGGAATCATTCTGTACAGAAGAAGCCCTTTTCATTGAATCTGTACAGTCAAAATAACATGCCAAAAGTGTTGGGAAATGTAGAGTCAAGTGAGAGAAAACAACTGCGGAAACCAATATTACTTGGGAAATAGGGAGGGAAATTGATGCACTTAACAATTGATAAATCCCTGACAATCTACATCCCAGAGTACTTAAGGACATTGGTGCCATCTTTCAAGATTCTATAGACACTGGAACAGTTTCTATGGATTGGAGCGTAGTCAATGTATCCCAGAAAAAAGGAATCATAGATAAATTAGCCTAAGTTCAGAAGTGGGTAAAATGCAGTAGTTTATTATAGAAGAATTAATAGTAAAGAACTGGGAAATATGAGACAGGATCAGACAGAGATATCACAGATTCATGCAAGAGAACCCACACTTGACAAATCAAGTGGAATTTGGAAGAACTGGGATTTTTCAAAGATGTAACTAGAGAAGTTGATGATGTTTGGGCGGCATGGTGGCTCAGTGGTTAGCACTGCAGCCTTACAGCGCCAGGGACCTGGGTTCAATTCCTGCCTCGGGCAACTGTCTGTATGGAGTTTGCACATTCTCCCCGTGTCTGCGTGGGTTTCCTCTGGTTTCCTCCCACAGTCCAAAGATGTGCAGGTCAGGTGAATTGGCCATGCTAAATTGTCCATAGTGTTAGGTGGATTAGTCATGGGTAAATGTTGGGGAATGGGTGGGTGGCTCTTCGGAGGGTCGGTGTGGACTTGCTGGGCCAAAGGGCCTGTTTGCACACTGTAGGGAATCTAATAAAAACAAAATTATCAGCAGATATGGTTTGCTTGGATTTTCATAACAACTACACTATGTTTTTCACAGTCTGCATTACTGATGAGGATGAGCACCTCGCCAAGATCTTCCATAAGCTTACACTTCTCACCTTTAAACAACTGCCAAACCTTTAACAGACGATTGTTCACAGCAAACTGCCCATCCTTCAGGATAACATCGACCACAACACCGTACAACCATCATGGCAACTACTGCAAGATGTGTCAGTGTCGACACGGATACCACCATTACACGTGGGGACACCACTCACCATGTATGTGGCAGGTATTCATGTGACTTGGCCAACGTCGTCAATCTCATATGCTGCAGGCAAGGATGCCCTGATGCATGTTACCTTGGCTAGACCAAGCAGAGACAATGACAATGGATGAATGCACACCACACAACAATCACCAGGCAGGGTGTTCCCTCCAAGTTGGGGAACACGTCAATGGTCAGGGGCATTCGGCCTTGGATCTTCGGGGAACCATCCTCCAAGGTGGTCAGGCAACAATGCAAAGTGGCTGAGCAGAGGCTGGTAGCCAAAGTTGGATGGCCTCAAACAGGACCTTGGGTTCATGCCACACTACAGGTGACCCCACACTATACACTCTCTCTCACATACAGTCACATAGACAGACAGACAGACACACACACATGTGCATGCGCACGCACATACATGCACACTCTTTCACACTCACACATTCACGCAGACCATCTTTCATACACACGTGCTCTCGCATATACACACATACACTCCTACACCCATACACACATCCTTTCGCAGGGTTATACACCATCACACTGACTTTACCAAGCTTGCACACACACAAACACACACTCTTTCATGTACACACACACACTCTCTCTCTCTCTCTCTCTCTCTCCTGCACGCGCACACATAGGTCTATGGGGTGAATTTGTTTTTGCAGAATTATATTTGCAGATACATTCTATTTTGCTGAAGAAAATGCACAAACCGCAAGCAGTCAATGCAGGCAGTCAATCCATGTAATATTTTGTAAATTTCATTTTGGAAATAGAACCTGTCTGACTCAAAACTAGGATATAGATGGATGCTAACTTCACACCTTTAATGCATTGTCTGAGGGGAGATGCCACCTTCTTTTATAAAATCCTTAAGTTATTTTGAGAATGTGACTTAAAAGAAGTTCTGGGATTAAATATTAATGAACTGAAACCTGCAACCTATCCTAAAAGATGAAAAAACTTAACAACAATCTAGGTTTCAATGAAAGACAGTGTAATCTTTTGCTATAAATTGGGTCTTATGGTCCTGCTTCACAACTACCTAATGAAGGAGCAGTGCTTTGAAAGCTGGTGCTTCCAAATAAACCTGTTGTGTGATTTTTAAATTCATAAGTAAAACTGAAGTATATGGGATAAGTGGCATGGTGTATTGACATGGGTAGAAAACTGGCTGTCAGACAAGAACAAGAGTAGGACTAAATTGGCTTCTTTCTGAGTGTCAGGCAGTGACTACGAGGATAATTCAGGGGTCAGCGATTGGACTCTAATAAATATTGATGATTTAGATGAGTCAATTAAATGCATTATGTCCAGGTTTTTAGATGACACAAAGCTGGGTGGGGGGGGGAAGTGAATTGTGAGGAAGGTGCAGAGATGCTTCAGTATGATTTAGACAAGTTGATCAGGTGTGAATGTGCATGGCAGATAAAGTATAATGTGGGCAAATGTGAGGTTATCAACTTTGGTAGCATCAACTTAAGGCACATGTGAGTGGCAGTAGATTTGGGAAAGAGGAAGAAGAAAGAACAAAGAAAATTACAGCAGAGGAACAGGCGCCTCTGCCCACCAAGCCTGCTCCAATCCAGATCTTTTATCTAAACCTGTCACCTATTTTCCAAGGATCTGTATCCCATCTGCTCCCTGCCCATTCATGTATCTGTCTAGATACATCTTAAGTGATGCTACTGTACTCGCCTCTACCACTTCCGCTGGCAATGCATTCCAGACACCCACCAGCCTCTGCATAAAGACATTTCCATGCATATCTTCCTTAAACGTTCCCCCCTCCTCTCACCTTGAAATCATGACCCCTAGTCCCCCAGTCTGGGAAAATGCTTCGTGCTATCCACCCAGTCTATACCTCTCATGATTTTGTAGACCTCAATCAGGTAGCCCCCTCAACATCTGTCTTTCTAATTAAAATAATCATAATTTACTCAACCTCTCTTCATAGCTGGCACCCTCCATACCAGGCAACATCCTGGTGAACCTCCTCTGCACCCTCTCCAAAGCAGCCACATCCTTTTGGCAATGTGGCAACCAGAACTGTATGCAGTATTCCAAATGTGGCCGAACCATAGTCTTATACAACTGTAATTTGACTCGCCAACTCTTGTATGCAATACCCAGTCAGATGAAGGAAAGCATGCCATATGCCTCCTCAACCACTCTATCAAGCTGTGTTTCCACCTTCAGGATACAATGGACCTGAACATCCAGATCTCTCCATATATCAATTTTCCTCAGGTCTTTTCCCTTTATTATATGGTTTGCTCTTGAATTGGATCTTCCAAAATGCATTACTGTGCATTTGCCCAGATTGAACTCCATCTGCCATTTCTCTGCCAACTCTCCAATTTATCTATATTCTGCTGCATTCTCTACCAACCCCCTTTACTATCTGCTACTCCACCAATTTTAATGTCATCTGCAAACTTGCTAATCAGACCACCTATACCTTCCTCCAGATCATTTATGTAAATCACAAACAACAGTGGTCCCAGCACATATTCCTGTGAAACACTATTGGTCACAGCTCTCCTTTTTGAGAAACTGCCTTCCAGTACTACTCTGTCTCCTGTTGCCCAGCCACTTCTTTATCCATCAAGCTAGTACACCCTGGACCCCATGCAATTTCACTTTCTCCATTAGCCTCCCATGGGGAACCTTATCGAATGCCTGACTGAAGACCATGTATATGATATATACAGGCCTTTCCTCATCAATCAACTTTGTCACTTTCTCAAAGACTTCTATTACTTTGGTAAGACATGACCTTCCCCGTACAAAACTGTGCTGCCTATCACTGATAAGCCCATTTTCTTCCAAAGTAAATAGATCCTATCCCTCAGTATCTTCTCCAGAAGCTTTACTACCACTGATGTCAGGCTCACCAGTCTACTTTTACCTGCATTAGATCAGAGTGGTGCTGAAAAAGCACAGCAGGTCAGGCAGCATCTGAGGAACAGTAAAATTGACATCTCATGTGAAAGCCCTTCATCAGGAACTGAAGGAGGGAACGTCCAGGATGGAGAGATAAATTGGGGGCGGTGGGGCTGGGGAGAACGTAGCAAAGAGCACAATAGGTGAATGTGGGTGGGGATGGAGGTGATTGGTCAGAGAAGAGGGTGGGGGAAGGTAGCAAAGTGTATAATAGATGAATGGGATGGAGATGGAGGTGAAAGGGCAGAGGGGAGGGTGGAGCGGATAGATGGGAAGGGAGATTGGCAGGTAGGACAGGTCATGAGGACAGTGCTAAGCTGAAGGTTGGAACTGGGGTAAGGTGGGGGGAGGGGAAATGAGTTCACCAGTCTGGTAAATCTTTATTGTAGTACTGCCAACGACAGAACATTCTTCCATAGATAAGGAAATCAAAACTGCATATAAAACTCCAGATGTGATCCGTACAATAGGAGCAAACTATCCATGCTCCTGTACCCAAATCTTCTCACTATGAAAGCCAGCATACCATTTGCCTTCTTCATTGACTGCTACACCTTCATGCTAACTTTCAATGACTTGTGTACAAGAACAATCAAGTCTTGCTGCACCCTTTGAAAATGAGGGATGGAAATAACAAGATTAGGGAACCATGGGTGACAGGTGAAAATGTGAGACTAGCTAAGAGGAAAAAGGGAGATACATAAGGTTGAGGCAACTGAAAACAGATGGAGCTTTGGAAGAATATTGAAAAAGTAGGACTAGTCTGAAATGAGGAATTAAAAGGGCTAAAAGGGGTCATGAAATATCTTTAGCAAACAGGGTGAAGAAAAATCCCAAAGCCTTTTATTTGTATATAAGGAGGAAGAGGGTAACTAGGGAAAGACTTGACCCACTCAAGGACAAAGGAGGAAAGTTAGGTGTGGAGTCAGATAAATGGGTAAGATTCTTAATGAATACTTTGCGTCAGTATTCGCCGAAGAGAGGGACATGATGGATGTTGCGATTTGGGATAGATGTTTGATTACACTAGGTCAAGTCAGCATAAGGAGGGAGGAAGTGTTGGGTATTCTAAAATACATGAAGGTGGACAAGTCCCCAGGTCTGAATGGGATCTATCCCAGGTTACTGAGGGAAGCAAGAGAGGAAATAGCTGGAACCTTAACAGGTATCTTTGCAGCATCCTTGAACGTGGGTGAGGTCCCAGAGCACTCGGCACGGTGGCACAGTGGTTAGCACTGCTGTCTCACAGCGCCTGAGACCCGGGTTCAATTCCCGACTCAGGCGACTGACTGTGTGGAGTTTGCACATTCTCCCCGTGTCTGTGTGGGTTTCCTCCGGGTGCTCCGGTTTCCTCCCACAGTCCAAAGATGTGCGGGTCAGGTGAATTGGCCATGCTAAATTGCCCGTAGTGTTAGGTAAGGGGTAAATGTAGGGGTATGGGTGGGTTTCGCTTCGGCGGGTTGGTGTGGACTTGTTGGGCCGAAGGGCCTGTTTCCACACTGTAAGTAATCTAATCTAATCTAATCAAGCACTGCAGAATTGCTAATATTGTCCCCTTGTTTAAGAAGGGTGGCAAGGATAATGCAGCTAGTAGGCAAAAGTGAGGACTGCAGATGCTTAAAACCAGAGTTTAGATCAGAGTGGAGCTGGACTAATATATGAAGAGATGCTGAATCAGTTACAACAGTATTCACAGGAATTTAGAAGAATGAGAGAGGATTTCATAGATACCTATGAAATTCTAACAAAACTGGATAGGTAAATGCAGGAAGGATGTTCCTGACAACTGGGTAGTCCAGAAGCATGGGTCCCAGTTTTAGGAATGGGGTAGGCCATTTAGAACTGAGAAGAGGAGACATTTCTTTATCCAGAGAGTGGTAAGCCTGTGAAATTCTCTGCCAGATAAAGCTGTTGAAGCCAAAACACTGAATGTTTTCAATAAGGAGTAAGGTTGGTTCTCTGGGCTAAAGAAATCAAAGAGAATGGGGAGAAAGTGGGAAAAGAGTCCTGAGTTGAACAATCAGCCAGGAACATATGGAATGGCAGAACAGGCTCGAAGGGCCAAATAATACTAACAATCCTACTACTTTTTGTTTTTACGTTTCTGTTTCTCAGGTAACCAACTTACACTCTCTCACTCACCTCATTGATCTGTTTAATCTCATCCTCCTGCTCCAGGCGTAAGGCATTTGCTTTTTCCAACAAGTACAGTGCCCTGTCCCGTGCTGCCTCTTCCACCTCATTCAGCTTCTCATTCTTACGTCTTTGAAGCTCCTTTGCTCTCATGAAGCTTTTTCGTTCGCCAGCCATTTCCTGAAACAAGAATGTGCCAAGAAATAACATGAAGAGAGAGATCTGCAGGGGCAATGGGGAGGGGAGGGAAGGGAAGAGTTGAGATTTGGAGATAGATGTACAGAAAGAAAGACAGATATGAAAAGAGAGAGGGGGGACAACGTGAGTGAAAGACAGAAAAACTGAAAGGCTTGAGAGGTAAAAATAGACATAAAAAGAGAGAATGGGACAAGGAGCATTAGAGATCAATTTGAAGAGGTACAGAAAATAAAGTGAAAGGAGAAAGACATAGAAAGAGACAGAAGCATAGAAAAAGGGACAAGGGAGTCAAAGGTTATAGGATGAGAAGACAGCAAAGTGGAATTGAGCCTATAAATGGATCAACCATGATCTAATTGAATGATGGAGCTGGTTAATGGGCTGAATGACCTGCTCTTGCTGCTATTTGTTAAGAATATGATCTTAGAAAGGTACTGGGAGAGAGAAAGAAAGCAAGACAACAGGGAGACAGATAGAAAAAGAGATTGAAAGAGAGTGACAAAAAAAGAGGATCAGATATATATAGGAAAAGAGAGAAAGATAGAGTGTGAGAAAGTTACAGGAAGAGAGGAAGACAGAGAGATGGACAGATACCTTACTGATTAGTCTAACAACAGTCAATGTATTCTAGAGTGAAGCAAGGATCAAGGACTGAAACATGAATTTTTGTTAATACTGTATGGACAGTGCAACTGCTGCAGTTATCATATGAGGACAGATATTTACTTAATAAGACAAGATACTCAGAATTAGGCTAGAGATTATTGCCTAAGGGATCTCAAAGTAGAAGGTTAAATAAAGAGAGAGGAGGAAAGAAATTGAGCTTGCTCATCAAAATGAAATACGGTATATAGGATAAAATATAATTTTTGAATTCTTAAATCTACTAAATGGAGAGAATGCATGCCTGCATCCACTGTATTCTTTCTGTTCATAATACTCAAATTATAAATTGCTCACATTAGAATTAGTTGATTTGAGTCATCATTTTCAGTCAAGTTCAAGTCAAAATGCTGAGTTTTGCATTTCAATAAAAATCTGTCACTGAACAAGCACAAGGTGGGTGAGGTGAGGATGCTGGCATCTGGGAACAGGGTCGTTTGCAGGAAAAGGGGGCGATGTATCAACTGGTGAACATTGAGCTGCAAGTGCACATTGACTCTCAAGGGATCACTTACCTGAGACATGGCATTGACTCCCAAGGGGATACTGACCCAGACAACAACATTGACCTACCGCTGCGTGCATTCTTTCTGCATTGTTCGCCACACGCATGACCTCACGTTCCTCCTCACTGATCACTCGGGAAGCCTGCTTGATCCGTTCAAACTCCTCAGGGCTCATGATCAGGGTCTTGCCTGAGGGATCCTCTGTGGGAATACTAAGAGTGAAAGGGTGAGTGAGTAAGACAAAAAGATAGAGCTAGAGAGAAAGAGAGAGAGAGATAGACAGAGAGAATCAGCCAGATAGACAGAAAATGATATGGAAATCGAGAAAAATACAAGCCTCTCAGAACCTTAACCCTTATTGCCTACTCCACACTGAGTCACTGCATGTGAGATGAATGAAATCACTTGCATCAGGTCTCGAATGATGTCTTTGGTAATAAGTCTAATACTCTCCTTAGGCTTATTGTTGTTGGAAGTGGGATACAACAGTTTTCCAAGTGCCTCATCTGAGCAGGGGTCCAATTTTGCACCAGCTTGGGTGGCAGGGTCCAATTTCTGAAAGACATAAAAAGCCAGTAATTAATCTATCATCTGTTGCTGCTTCACATTCTGCAGAACATAATCATTGAGGGTCAACCCAAAGGCAATGTGCGTGTGGGTTTTCCCACACCTGTATGAGAAGCTCAGTACCACAAAGTGGAGGTGCAACCTAGGATCTTTCTGGACCCATGTGCCTCTTTCACTTTTTCCATTGTCCCACAGTACTTAATTGTTGATCTTTTCAGCATTGCAAAATATTACAATATCTCCATGCTTCCTTCCTACTCAATGCTCTCAAACATACTTGTGTTTCCCAATCCAGAGCTGAAAATGTGTTGCTGGTTAAAGCACAGCAGGTTAGGCAGCATCCAAGGAACAGGAAATTCGATGTTTCAGGCCAGAGCACTTTCCCAATCCATACTCATCTTTGCCAGAACTCCATGTTTGCTATATAGAAACAGAAGTCCATAGCACAGAAAAAGTCCATAGCCAGACAAAAACAACCAACTATTCCATTCCCATTTGCCAGCACTTGGCCCATATGTCGCCCAGCCTTGTACGCCTTGGCACTTGCACATGAACATCAGAATGCTTCTTAAGTGCTATGAGGGTTTCTGTTTTTATCACCCTTATAGGCATTGAATTCCAGTTTCCTACCACCGTCTGAGTGAACAAAAATCACATCCTCCTAAACCTCTTGCTCCTTATCTTAAAACTACATCCCCCACCATTGATCCATCAAGGGAAAAAGCCCTTTCCTGTCTACATATCTATGCTCTTCATAATTTTACACATTTCAGTCATGTGCTCCCCTATTCTCCTCTACTCCAAAGAAAACAACAGGTCAATGCAATCTCTCTTTGTAACTAAAACTCTCCAGTCCAGACAACATCCTGGGAAATCTCCTCTGCACATTCTCCAGTGCAAACACATCTCTCCTATAATGTGGATTCCAGAATTGCACACAATACTGTAGCTCTTGATCGAATCCCTCCATTAGGTTTCTGCTCCTGCCACAGTACCAAAACACTCAGAGACAAATAATATCCTGCATGATTGTGACAAGAAAAAGGGGGTGTGTTGGGAACATGCTTCAACTTGGTTCAATTCTTTGCCATCTGATCTTAGCCAGAGAATCACTTACAATGTCTTCTTTTCCTGTTCCACACTGTCACCTCTTGTACCTACCATGAAGTCTGTCCTTGGTCTTTTTTATTTCATAGAAATCATAGAATCTTGACAGCGTAAAAGCAGGCCATTAGGCCCATCGAGTCCACACTGATCCTCTGAAGAGATTCCCATCCAGACCCCTACCATATCCCTGTGACCTTGCAGTTCTGATGGCTAATCCAACTAGCCTGCACATCCCTGGACACTATGGGCAATTTAGCATAGCCAACCACCTAACCTGCATATTTTCAGATAGCAGGAGGAAACTGGAACACATCAAAGAAACTCATGGAGACACAGGGACAATGTGCAAACTCGATACAGAAAGTCGCATGATGGTAGAATTGAATCTGGATCCCCAGAACTATGAGTTTTGCAGTTCTAACCTCAAACTCACACTTTGCCACCCCAAAAGGGATCTTTTCAAGCTTGTCTGATGCTCAAATAAACTGTTTGAAATGTTGATGTTATATTTGATCTCAATGTGAGTGCCCGACCACATGTCCACACCATAACTAAGATTACCATCATTACACCATCTGACCTTTCTTTCTCTTAGCTTAA
The DNA here is from genome assembly GCF_020745735.1 of Hemiscyllium ocellatum. NCBI lineage: Eukaryota > Metazoa > Chordata > Chondrichthyes > Orectolobiformes > Hemiscylliidae > Hemiscyllium > Hemiscyllium ocellatum. Next base: position 116,377,101 of record NC_083409.1, on the reverse strand, counting down.
TAGCAGCTGAAACCCTCACTCACCCATGTCTTTTTTCACTTCTGAGCTTGGGTATTTCCATGCACTCTTGGCTGACCTAGCATATTTCACCCTCCTCATGTTTCACCTCAGTCAACGTTCTGCTGCCTGTGATTTAATGTGCACCTAATCTCAATCACTCATCAGCCAAATGGCCTACATTTGCTCTGGTCTGGGCAGGTAAGAATTAGGAGTGATTTTAACCTACATATAAATTTTGTTCTTTATTCTTTGCTGTGGTTCTGGAATCACGTGTAGGCCAGACTGGGCAAGGATGGTATATTTCCTTCTCTGAAGGAGAGAAATGAATTACATGGGATTTTCCTGACAATCAGCTACAGTTGCATTATCACTATTAGATTCTTACTCCCAGATTTTTTAAAAAATTCAAATTCCACTATCTGCCATGGCAGGATCTGAACCTGGGTCCTCACGACATTACTTGGGTCTCCAGCTTAATGATCTAATGATAATACTACGTGACCATCACCTCCCACATAAGCATCAAACTTAAAGAAAAAGCATTTGATTGTGCAAGATGAGTGACATCTCGGATAACTGATCTGGACACAAGAAAGTCACAGAGAATCACTAAAACATTAATCAGAACAAATAAGTTACAGCATGAGAGAAAGCTAGCTAGAAACGTAAAAAGAGATAGCAGGAGTTTTTAATTATATCTAAAAAAGAATAAATAGAGTGAATGTTAATCTCCCAGAATTTGAGGATAGGGAGTCAATATTGGACAATAAAAAAATGTCAGATATAGAGCATAGAACCATACAATACTGTACAGGCTCTTTGGCCCACGATGTTGTGCCAAGCATTTATTTTAATCTAAGATCAACCTGACCTACACACACTTCAATTTACTGCCATCTGTGTGCTTGTCCAGCAGTCACTTTAATGTCCCTAAAGTCTCCAACACAGTGCATTCCACGCACCCACCACTCTCTGCGTAAAGAAGCTGTCTCTGACATCTTTCCTATACCTTCCTCCAATCACCTTAAAATTATGACCCCTCATGACAGCCATTTCTGTCCTAGGGAAAAGTCTCTGGCTATCCACTCTATCTATGCCTCTCATTATTTTGTACACCTCTATCAAGTCACCCCTCTTCCTTCTTCTCTCCAATGTGAAAAGCTGTGGCTCACTCAACCTCTCTTCATAAGACAAGCTCTCCAATCCAGGCAACATCCTGGTAAATGTCCTCTGGACCCTCTCAAAAGCATCTATACCCTTCCTAAAATTATACGACCAGAACTGGACACAATATTCCAAGTGTGGTTGAACTAGAGTTTTATACAGCTGCAGCAAAACCTCGCAGCTCTTAAACTCAAGAGGAAGAAGAAAGCTTACTTAAGGTTGAGGAAGCAAGGATCTGGCACAGCTTTAGAAGATTACAGGGTAGTTAGGAAAGAACTCAAAAATGAATTGAACAGAGCTAGGAGGGGGCACGACAAAACCTTGGCAGGGAGGACTAGGGAAAACCCAAAGGTGTTCTACACATACATGAGGAATAAGATAATGATCAGAGAGAGCTTAGGGTCAATCAGGGATTGTGGAGAAAACTTGTGGCTGCAGTCTGAAGAGGTAGGGCAGGCCTTAAATGGGTTTTTGCTTCAGTAGTCACTAGAAAGATGGACCTTGTTGATGGTGATAACACCCTGGACCAGGTTAATAGGCTTAATGAAAGCCAAAACACAATACGCCTTCTTAACCACCTTACAAACTTGGATGGCAACTTTGAGGGATCTATAACATGGACCCCAAGATCCTGCTTTCCTCCACACTGCCAAGAATCCAGTCTTTAACCCTGTATTCAACATTTGAATTTGACCTTCCAAAATGAATCACTTCGCATTTATCCAGGTTGAACTCCATCTGCCACTTCTCAGCCCAGCAAAGCATCCTGTCAATGTGTCTACAATACCACCAACCTTTATGTCATCAGTAAACTAACTCAATCAACCTTCCACTTTTTCATCCAAGTCACTTTTAAAAACTCCAAAGAGCAAAGGCCCAAGAACAGCAGGACGCCACTGGTCACCAACCTCCAGGTGGAATACTTTTCATCCACTACCACTCGCTGTCTTCTTTTGGCTAACCAATTCTGTATCCAGACAGCCAAACGTCCCTATATCCCATACCTCCTAACTTTCTCAAAGAGCCTGCTGTAGGGAAACCTATCAAATGCATTACTGAAATCCACATATACCACATCCACTCCTCGATCTTCATCAACTTGCCAGAGTCAATTATAAAGAAGGAAAATACAACACATCTGGATAGCAGTAACAGGATAGGTCAGAGTCAGCATGGATTTATGAAGGGGAAATCATGCTTGACTAATCTTCTGGAAGTTTTTGAGGATATAATTCTGAAGATGGACAAGGGACATCCAGTGGATGTAGTGTATCTGGACTTTCAGAAAGCCTTTGATAAAGTCCCACATAGGAGATGAGAGAGCAAAATTAGGGCACATGGCACTGGGGGCAAAATACTGACATGGATTGAAAAATGGCTGACTGACAGGAAGCAAAGAGTAGTGATAAATGGGTCCCTTTCAGAATGGCAGGCAGTGACCGCTGGAGTATCACAAGGTTCAGTGCTGAGACCGCAGCTGTTTACAATATACATTAATGATATAGATGAAGATATTAAAAGTAATATTAGAAAATTTGCTGATGATACAAAGCTGGGTGGCAGGACGAAATATGAGGAGGACATTAGGAGATTACAGGGTGACCTGGACAGGCTAGGTGAGTGTACAAATGCATGTCAGATGCAGTTTAATGTGGATAAATGTGTGGTTATCCACTTTGGTGGCAAGAACAGGAAGGCAGATTACTACCTAAATGGAGTCAAGTTAGGTAAAGGGGCAGTACAACGAGATCCAGGTGTTCTTGTACATCAGTCAATGAAAGCAAGCATGCAGGTACAGCAGGCAGTGAAGAAAGCCAACAGATTGCTGGCCTTCATAACAAGAGGAATTGAGTATAGAAGCAAAGAGGTTCTTCTGCAGCTATACAGGGCCCTGGTGAGACCGCACCTGGAATATTTTGTGCAGTTTTGGTCTCCAAATTTGAGGAAAGACATTCTGGCTATTGAGGGAGTGCAGTGTGGGTTCACAAGGTCAATTCCCGGAATTGCGGGACTGTCTAATGTTGAAAGATTGGAGTGACTGGGCTTGTATACCCTTGAGTTTAAAAGGCCGAGAGGGATCTGATTGAGATTTATAAGATTATTAAAGGATTGGACACTCTGGAGGCAGGAAGCATATTTCCGCTGATGAGGAGTCCCGAACCAGAGGACACAGTTTAAAAATAAAGGGTAGGCCATTTAGAACAGAGTTGAGGAGAAACTTCTTCACCCAGAGAGTGGTGGGTATGTGGAATGCTCTGCCCCAGAAGGTTGTGGAAGCCAAGTCTCTGGATACTTTCAAAAAAGAGTTTGATAGAGCTCTTAAGGATAGTGGAATCAAGGGTATGGGGATAAGGCAGGAACAGGATACTGATTGAGGATGATCAGCCATGATCATAATGAATGGTGGTGCTGGCTCGAAGGGCAGAATGGCCTACTCCTGCACTTATTATCTCTTGTCACATCCTCAAAGAACTCAGTAAGGCTTGTGAGGCATGACTTGCCCCTCACAAAGTCATGCTGACTATGTTTAATCAAACTATGATTTTCCAAATAGTCATAAATCCTATCTCTCAGAATCCTTTCCTGTACCTTGCTTACCACAGACATAAGACTGATTGGTCTGTAATTTGCAGGGATTTCCCTATTCCCTTTCTTGTACAGAGGAACAATATTTGTTTCTCTCCAATCTACCGGTGCTACTCTTGTGGAGAGTGAGGATACAAAGATCATCGCCAGAAGCGCAGCAATCTCATTCCTCGCTTCCCACAGTAACCTTGGATATGTCTGGTCTGGTCCTGGGACTTACCTGACTTGATGTTTCCCAGAACGTCCAGCACATCCACTTTCTTAATATCAATCTGTTCAACTCTATTAACCTGGCCCAGGGTGTTCTCACTATCAACAAGGTCCACCTCTCCAGAGAACACTGAAGCAAAAACTCATTTAAGGCCTCCCCTACCTCTTCCTACTGTGCCACAAGTTCCCTCCACAATTCCTAATCGACCCTACCCTCTGTCCGATCATTCTTATATTCCTCATCTACGTGCAGAATGCCTTTGGGTTTTCCCTAGTCCATCCCGCCAAGGTTTTATTGTGCCCTCTCCTAGCCCTGTTCAGGCCATTTTTGAGTTATTTCCTAACTATCTTGTAATTCTCTAAAGCTGCGTCAGATCCTTGCTTCCTCAACCTTAAGTAAGCTTCCTTCTTCCTCTTGACAAGAAGCTCCTCTGTAATGAATAAATATTTTTTGTTTTATGTCTGTTAGATTCTGAGCAAATTAAAAATCACGTAACACTAGGTTATAATCCAACAGGTTTATCTGGAAGTATAAGCTGTTGGAGTGCTGCTCCTTTATTAAGATTATAACCTGGTAGAAGATAGATAGAACTTTACAGCGCAGTACAGGCCCTTCAGCTCTCGATATTGCGCCAACATGTGGAACCAATCTGAAACCAATTTAACCCACACTATTCTATTTTCATAGTGCATAGAACATAGAAAAGTATAGCACAGAACAGGCCCTTTGGCCCACGATGTTGTGCCGAGGATTATTCCTAATCTAAAATAAAATAACCTAACCTACGCACCCCTCAATTCACTGCTGTCCATGTGCATGTCTAGCAGTTGCTTAAGTGTCCTTAATGAATCTGCTTCCACCACCACTGCAGGCAACACATTCCATGCATTCACAACTCTGTGTAAAGAACCTATCTCTGACCTCTCCTCTAGACCTTCCTCCTAATATCTTAAAACTATGACCCCTAGTGCCAGTCAATCCTACTGTGGGGGAAAGTCTCTGGCTATTGACTCTATCCATGCCTCACATTACCTTGTATACTTCAATCAGATCACGTCTCTTTCTCCTTCTCTCCAGACAGAAAAGTCTGAGCTTAGTCAATCTATCTTTGTAAGACAAGCCGTGCAGTCCAGGCAGCATCCTGGTAAACTTCCTTTGCACCCTTTCCTATAATAGGGTGGCCAGAACTGGACACAATATTCACAGTGTGGTCTCACCAGGGTCTTGTAGAGCTGAAGCAAAAGCTTGCAGCTCTTAAGCCCGATTCCCCTGTTAATGAAAGCCAAAACACCATATGCTTTCTTAACAACCCTATCCATGTGGGTGACAACTTTGAGGGATCTGTGCATTTGAACACCAAGATCCCTCTGTTCCTCCACACTGCCAAGAATTCTGTCTCTAATCCTATATTCAGCATTCAAGTTCAAACTTCCAAAATGCATCACTTAGCATTTATCCAGGTTGAACTCCATCTGCCATTTCACAGTTCAGCTCTGCATCCTGTCTATATTATGCTGCAGCCTGCAATAGACCTCGATACTATCAAGGTTGGTAGCTCCAACCTTTGTGCCATAGGCAAATTTACTAACCCACCCCTCAACCTCCTCATCCAAGTCATTTATAAAAACTACAAAGAGCAGAGGCGCAAGAACAGAGCTCTGCAGGACACCATTCAACACTGATCTCCAGGCAGAATGCTTTCCATCTACAATCACTCTCTGCCTTCTGCCAGCCAACCAATTCTGAATCCAGGCAGCCAAATCTCCCTGTTTCCCATAACTCCTGACTTTATGAATGAGTCTACCAGGGCGACCTTATCAAATGCCTTGCTGAAGTCCATATACACCACATCCACTGCTCTACCGTTGTCGACCTGTCTTTACACCTCCTCAAAGAACTCAATAAGATTTGTGAAGCATGACCTGCCTCTCACAAAGCCATGCTGACTGCTTTTAACGCCATGCTTTTCCAAATAGTCATGAATCCTATCTCGCAGAATTCTTTTCAAAACCTTGCTGACCACTGACGTGAGACTGACTGGTCTGTAATTGCCAGGGATTTCCCTATTCCCCTGCTTGAAAAGAGGAACAATATTCGCCTCCCTCCAATCCTCAGGTACAATGCCCTTGGAGAGTTAGGAAGTAAAGATCTTTGCCAGAGGTTTAACACCTCCTTTCTTGCTTCCCGGAGCAATCTAGGATAAATCCGGCCTATCTCTGGGGACTTATCAATCTTAATGTTTGCCAAAGTTTCGAGCACATCAACTTCATCAATGTTGATCTGTTCAAGCCTGTTTCCCAGCTCCTCAAAGTTCTCATTCACAACAAGGTCCCTTCCCTAACTGAATACTGAAGCAAAAAACTCATTTAAGGCTTCCCCTATCTGCTCAGACTCCACGCACAATTTCCCTCCGCTATCCCAGACTGGTCCTACTTTCTCCCTGATCATTCTCTTATTCCTCACATATGAGTAAAATGCCTTTGGGTTCTCCCTAATCCTTCCTGCCAAGCCTTTTTTGTGCCCCCTCCTGGCTCTCCTCTGTCCATTTCTGAGCTCCTTTCTCGCAAGCCTGCAATCCTCTATAGCTATGCTAGATCCTTGCTTCCTCCACTTTAAATAAGCTGTCTTCTTCCTTTCAATGAGAATTTCCTCTATTCTCCTTGTCCAAGGGTCCTTGATCTTACCCCTTCTTGCTTGTCTCAAAGGAACAAATTTGTGCATCACTCACAACGACTGCTCCTGAAACAGTCTCCACATACTGTTGTGCCCTTTCTGTGGAACAATTGCTCCCAATCTGTCCCAACTCCTGTTTGATAGCATCATAATTTCCTTTTCCCCAGTGAGTCTTGAGAAGATTTGTAGCTCAGGTTGAGGTTCTGATTGTAGGTTTGCTCGCTGAGCTGGCAGGTTCATTTCCAGACATTTCGTCACCCTACTAGGTACCATCTTCAGTGGGCCTCTGGGCGAAGCATTGCTGATGATTCCTGCTTTCTATTTAGATATTTGGGTTTCTATGGGCTGGTGATGGCATTTCCTGTTCTTTTCTCAGCGGGTGATAGATGGAGTCTAACTTGATGTCTTGATAGAGTTTCAGTTGGAATGCCATGCTTCTAGGAATTCTCCTGCGTGTCTCTGTTTGGCATGTCCTAGTGAGAGAGGGTCACATCTTTTTGTGACAGCTAATGAACTTGAAAGACCCGATATAGACAACAAGTAAAACTAATGCCATTTACAAAATACATTGGAAAACAGGCAGAAAACTAGCCACCACGATACATGAACATCAACTGGCTACAAAAAGATATGATGCTCTCTCATGAGTATCCTTACACACAGATAAGGAAGGATACCACTTCGACTGGGACAACACATCCACCCTAGGAAAAGCCAAACAGAGACACGCACGAGAATTCCTAGAAGTATGGCATTCCAACCAGAACTCTATCAACAAAGACATCGAGTTAGACCTCATCTACCACCCATTGAGAAAAAGAACAGGAAATGACATCATCAACCCAATGAAACCCAAATATATAAATAGAAAGCAGGAATCATCAGCAGTGCTTTGCTCGGAGGCCCACTAAAGATGTTCTATTCCTGATGTTCTATTGCCCAAAACATCGATTTTCCTGCTCCTTGGATGCTGCCTGACCTGCTGTGCTTTTCCAGCATCACTTTGATTTAAACTCTGGTTTCCAGCATCTGCAGTCCTCACTTTTGCCCAGTGAGGGTGTTACCTAGTAGGGTGACAAATCGTCTGAAAATGAACCTTCCAGCTCAGCGAGCAAACCTACATCGAGTTTCATTTCCCCAATTAAATATTTTCCCTTGGTAACTGCTCCTTTCCCTCTTCAAGGCTATGGTAAAGGTGAGGCAGTAGTGGTCACTGTCACCGAAGTGTTCTCCTACCTTGAGATCTGACACCTTTCCTGGCTCATTGCTGAGCACCAAATCCAAAATGGCTTCTCCCCTCATTGGCCTGTTTACATACTGAGTAAGGAAACCTTCCTGAACACACTTGACAAAAACGGCTCCATCCAAACTATCTGCACTAAGGAGGTTCCAGTCAATATTGGAAAAGTTGAAGTTACCCATAACAACAACCCTGCATTTTATTCATATGTGAGGAATAAGAGAATGATCAGGGAGAAGGTAGGGCTGATCAGGGATAGCGGAGGGAAATTGTGTGCGGAGTCTGAGCAGATAGGGGAAGGCCTAAATGAGTTTTCTGCTTCGGTTTTCATGAAGGAAAGAGACCTTGTTGTAAACAAAAACTTAGAGAAGCTGGGATACAGTCTTGACAAGATCAGGATTGATGAAGATGATGTGCTAGAAATGTTGGAAAACATTAAGACTGATAAGTCCCCAGGGCCAGACCAGATTTATCCTAGCTTGCTCTGGAAAGTGAGAAAGGAGGTTGCTAAGCCACTGGTGAGGATATTTGCTCCTCACTCTCCACGGGAGTCGTACTGGAGGATTGGAGGGAGGCGAATGTTGTTCCACTTTTAAAGAAGGGTAATAGGGAAATCCCTGGAAATTACAGACCAGTCAGTCTCATGTCTGTGGTCAGCAAAGTTGTGGAAAGAATTCTGAGGGATAGGATTTATGACTATTTGGCAAAGCATAGTGTGATTAAAGGCAGTCAGCATGGCTTTGTGAGGGGCAGGTCATGCCTCACAAATCTTATTGAGTTCTTTGAGGAGGTGTCAAGATAGGTCGACAACGGTTGAGCAGTGGATGTGGTATATATGGATTTCAGCAAGGCATTTGATAGGGTTCCCCATGGTAGGCTCATTCATAAAGTCAGGCATTATGGGATACAGGGAGATTTGGCTATCTGGATTCAGAATTGGCTGGCTGACAGAAGGCAGAGAGCAGTTGTAGATGGAAAGTATTCTGCCTGGAAGACAGCGTTGAGTAGGGTCCTGCAGGGCTCTGTTCTTGGGCCTCTACTCCGTGTAGTTTTATAAATGACTTGGATGAGGAGATTAGTAAATTAGTAAGTGTGGAGGAACAGAGGGATCTGGGTGTGCAAGTCCATAGATCCCTCAAAGTTGCCAACCAAGTGGATAGGGTTGTTAAGAAAGCATATGATGTTTTTGGCTTTCATTAACAGGGGGATCGAGTTTAAGAGCCACGAGGTTTTGCTGTTGCTCTATAAGTCCCTGGTGAGACCATACTTGGAATAATATTATGTCCAGTTCTGATCGCCCTACTATCAGAAAGATCACAGGCTTTGGAGAGGGTGCAAAGAAGGTTTACCAGGATGCTGCCTGGACTGGAGAGCTTGCGTTATGAAGAAAGGTTGAATAAGCTCGGTCTTTTCTCTCTGGAGCGAAGGAGGAAGAGAGGAGACCTGATCACGGTGTACAAAATAATGAGAGGAATAGATAGAGTCAATAGCCAGAGACTTTTCCCCAGGGCAGGACTGACTGGTACGAGAAGTCATAGTTTGAAGGTATTAGGAGGAAGGTATAAAGGATACATCAGAGGTAGGTTCTTTTATGTAGACAGTTGTGAATGCATGGAATGCGTTGCCAGCTGAGGTGGTGGAAGCAGAGTCATTGGGGACATTTAAGTGACTGCTGAACATGCACACGGATAGCAGTGAGTTGAGGGGTGCATATGTTACTATATTTTACATTAGGATTAATTCTTGGCACAACATCGTGGGCCTAAGGGCCTGTTCTGTGCTGTATTTTTCTATGTTCTGTGTACATCTGCATTTTCCCAAAATTTCCTGGCCTATAAGTTCTTCCGTATGTTTATTCAATGAGCATTTAAATACTCCTTAAAGTTGGCGAGTCTACTACTGTTGCAGGCAGGCTGTTCCACACCCCTATTATGCCCTGAGTAAAGAAGCTACCTCTGACATCTGTCCTATATCTTTCACTGCTCAATTTAAAGCTATGTCCCCTTGTGCTCACCCATCACCATCTGAGAAAAAAGGCTCTCACGGTCCACACTATCTAACCCTCTGATTATCTGGTATGTCTCAATTAAGTCACCTCTCAACCTTCTTCTGTCTAACAAAAATAGCCTCAAGTCCCTCAGACCTCCCCTCCATACCAGATAACATCCTTGTAAATCTCCATTGAATTCTTTCTACATCCTTCCTATAAACCAGAACTGTACGCAATACTCCAAGTGTGACTGCACCAAAGTTTTGTACAGCTGCAACATGACTTCATTAGATTATATTCCCAACAGTATAGAAACCGTCCATTTGGTTCAACAAGTCCACTCTGACCCTCCGAAGAGAAACCCACCCAGACCCATTCCCCCCGACTAATGCACTAACATTATGAGCATTTGTTGGACATTGGGACCAGTTCTGGGGAAGGTGGGACTATTACAAATTGGACGGTCTACATCTGAACGAGACTGGGAATTTTTGCTACTGCTGTTGGGGAGGTTTTAAACTAATGAGGCAGGGGGCTGGGAATCAGAAGACAAAACAAGTATACAGTGAGGTGGAAACTGAAGACTGTGAGAATCATGAAGTTAGCATTAATAAGGGGAAGAGTAGACAGAGAGCAGATGAACTCAAAAGAACTGGTGGCCTGAAGTGCATATACTTTAATGCAAGGAGTACAGTGGGTAAGGCAGATGAACTTAGGGCTTGGATTGGTGCCTGGGAGTATGACGTTATTACAATCACAAGGATTGAAGGAAGGACATGATTGGCAACTAAATGCTCTAGCATATAGACGCTTCAGACAGGACAGGGAAGGAAGTAAAAGCCGGGGTACTCTGGCCTACCCTAATAGCCACAGTACAGGATGTGAAAATACTTACTAAAGAAGGTGCAAAACTTGACCTACTCTTGGGGAATAAGGCAGGGCAGGTGACTGAGGTGGCAGTGGGGGAACACTTTGGGGCCAGCGACCATAATTCTATTTGTTTTAAAATAGTGATGGAAAAGGATAGCACAAACTTTCAAAAGCTGATTGGAGGCAGATGTTCGTAGGTAAAGGGATGGCTTGGAAATGGGAAGCCTTCAGAAATGAGATAACAAGAGTCCAGAGACAGTATATTCCTGTTCAGGTGAAAGGAAATCCTGGTCGGTGTCTGGAGTGCTGGATGACTAGAGAAACTGAAGTGTTGGTTAAGAAAAAGAAGAAAGCATATGTCAGGTATAGACAGGAGAGATCGAGTGAATCCTTTGAAGAGTATAAAGGCAGTAGGAGTATACTTAAGAGGGAAATCAGGAGGGCAAAGAGGGGACATGAGATAGCTTTGGCAAATAGGGTTAAGGAGAATCCAAAAGGTTTTTATAAATACATTAAGGACATAAAGGTAATTAGGGAGAGAATAGGGTCCCTCAAAGATCAGCAAGGTGGCCTTTGTGTGGAGCCACAGGAAATGGGGGAGAAACTAAATGAGGATTTTGAATTAGTTTACGGTGGAGAAGGATATAGAAGATATAGAATGTGGGGAAATAGATGATGACTCCTTCAAAAATGTCCATATTACAGAGGAGAAAGTGCTGGATGTCTTGAAATGCATGAAAGTGGATAAGACCCCAGGACCTGATCAGGTGCACCTGAGAACTCTGTGGGAAGCTAGGGAAGTGATTGTTGGGCACCTTGCTGAGATATTTGTATCATTGAAAGTCACAGGTGAGGTACCAGAAGACTGGAGATTGGCTAATCTGGTGCTCCTATTTAAGAAAGGTGGTCCCCATGGGAGACTGGTTAACAAGGTTTGATCTCATGGAATACAGGGAGAAGTATCCATTTGGATACAAAACTTGCTCGAAGGTAGAAGACAGAGGGTGGTGGTAGTGAGTTGCTTTTCAGTTTGGCGGTCTGTGATAAGTGATGTCCCACAAGGATCGGTGCTGGGTCCACTATTTTATGTCATGTATATAAATGATTTGGATATGAACATAAGTTTGCAGATGACAGCAAAATTGGAGGTGTAGTGAACAGTGAAGTAGGTTACCTTGGAGTAAAATGGTATCTTGATAAGAGGGGCCAATGGGCTGAGGAGTGGCAGGTGGAGTTTAATTTAGATAAATGCGAGCTGCTGCATTTTGGAAAAGCAAATCAGAGCAGGACTTATACACTTATTGGTAAGGTCCTGGGGAGTGTGGCTGAACAAAGAGACCTTGGAGTGCAGGCTCATAGTTCCTTGAAAGTAGAATCGCAAGTAGATAGGATAGTGAAGAAGGCATTGGGTATGCATTCCTTTATTGGTCAAAGCATTGAGTATAGGAGTTGGGAGGTCATGTTGCAACTGTACCAAAGATTAGTAAGGCAACTTTTGGAATATTGCATACAACTCTGGTCTCTTTCCTAAAAGAAGGATGTTGTGAAACTTGAAAGGGTTCAGAAAAGATTTACAAGCATGTTGCAAGGGTTGGAGGACTTGAGCTCTCCAGAGAGGCTGAATAGGCTCAGGCTGTTTTCCATAGAGTGTCGGAGGCTGACGGGTGACCTTACAAAGGTTTATATAATCCTGAGGGGCATGGATAGGATAAATAGACAAGGTCTTTTCCCTGGGGTGTAGGAGTCCAGAACTTGAGGGTATAGGTTTCGGGTAAGAGGGGAAAGATATAAATGGGACCTAAGGAGCAAATGTTTCACGCAGTGCGGTGCATGTATGGAATGAGCTGCCACAGGAAGTGGTGGAGGCTAGTACAATTACAGCATTTAAAAAGAACTGGATGGGAATATGGATAGGATACGGGCCAAGTGCTGGCAAATGGGACTAGATTAGGTTAGGATATCTGATCGGCATGGACGTGTTGGAACAAAAGGTCTGTTTCCGTGCTGTACATCTCTATGACATGTCCAGTTCAGTTTCTGGTCAAAAGTAATACCAGAAATTTGAGGGTGGGGGTTTTTGTGATGGTGATACCATTGAATGTCATATAGTCATGAGATCTACAGCACAGAAAAATAAACTATGGCCTTTCAAATTTGTGACTATTAACTCAGCAGGTCTGGCAGCAACTGTGGAGAGATAACTGAGTTAAAGTTTTGAGTGCAATGATGTTTCTTTAGAACATCCTGGTGAATCTCCTCTACACATTGTTCATTCACGTTTGGCACAAGAACGTAAAGAGGACAGTGGCCAAACCATTGTTTACAAGCGAAGTGAGAAATAGCAGTAGATGCAAAAAAGAGACATACAAGCTGTACATCTCTATGACTATGACTATGATAAATTGGTTTGACAAAACGACAGTAGAGATTAGACTGGTGCTGGAAAAGCACCAACAGACAAAACAACAGACCTGAGGATTGGGAATTGCTCAGAAGTTTGCAAAGGAGGACCAAAGGATTTAAGAAGACAAAAACAGAACATGAGAGCAAGCTTGCAGGACAATAAAACCTGACTGTAAAAGTTTCTGCAGTGTATCTAAAAAGATTGGTGAAAACTGCAGCATTTGGAACGAGGTCAGCAAGGTGGATCTCAATGAATATGATCTCCCTGACTAGGACTGTTAAGCTGGTCTAATCAGGGAGTCCTGGCTGACAGATATAAACAGGAGATTCAGAGGTCTTCTCAGTTTAGGGGATTGACTCTGTGCTGGCTGGTGCTACTGTGAGTTTCTGCTTCTCTCTTGTTTTGGAGGAGGAAATCTGATTACTGAACTGGCTGAATTATTTAGCCAGTTTGTTAACTCGCATTCCTTTTAGTGAGGACTGATTGTTAAACTCCTGATGCACATAATGTGTTTCAAGTGTAACTCAGTTCTCATTAGGGGGTTGTTGTTTCACTGGCTGGCTCTTTTCTCCTCCTTTTTGAGAAAAGGACAATGTTAAGCTTGTAGTAGGGCTTAGCCCTTGGACTCTAGTTTTCTTTGTTTTGTTGGTGTTTTGACTGAGCCCTTGTGGAAGACATACATTTTACCAGAGGAGCTGTTCCTGTGGAGAGGCCTAGTCCTGGGACTGGACCTCTGAAGATTGAACACCTGTGTGTGTGTGTGCTGGCAGGTGAGCAGTATTCTGGAGTTTGGCAGCAGACCTTTCCTTCATGAGTGGACCAAACCCGAGAGTTAATTGCACCTATACTATGTTCCTGTGAGTGGGCCTGGTTTTCCAAGACTGGGCCAGGATTCCAAGGAGACTGAACACCTGTGTGTGGGGGGTGTGCATTTGCTACCTTCAGGAGTGGACTCTGCCCTTGGTTGTGGACTCTTTTTGCAACGGACTCTGCTGTTTGGAGCAGACTCTGTTTCTGACATTGCACGTTGTATACTGGAATGGACTCTTCCTGGAAATGGATTATAGATTTGGACTGTGTACCAGAAAGGACTTTTTTAGTAATTAACTGTGTTGTGGTGTTTCCTGGATCTATCACCTGCACTGCCTTGTGTGTGCCTGGATCTGGCAGGCCTTGCTGTGAGGCTCATGGGTTGTCCTGAAAGCTGGCCCCCTGTGAGTTGGAGGGTGGGTAGGCCATCCTGTGAACCTGAAGGTTGGTAGGCTGTCCCAAAAGCTTAAGGGTGGGTAGGCAACCCTGATGCCAGTTGCCCTGAGAGCCAGATGGTGGGTAGGCCATTCAGAGCACTCTTTCCAAGAAGAGGTAATTGGGATGGGCTGTCCTAGAGGTGGTAAGGTGTCAGAGCAGCTGAGAGCCAGAAGGCATGTAGGGATGGGCTATCCTGCGTGCTGTTGACCCAGGGAAGGGGACGGGCTGTCCTAGAGGTGGCCGGAAGGTATACCAGGATAGCCCACTGGCTGGAGGTGCATCGGGGTGGGTGAGTGCCCAATGGTACATAGAGCAAGAAGGTGGGTAGCTGTCCTTAGTGCTGTCACCCTGGGCAGGTACTAGGACAGATTGCCCCAGAGGTGGTTAAAAAGTGCTGAGGGTGGTTAGTGAAGCCAGAAGGTGGGTAGGCTGTCCTGACCGCTGTCACCCTGGGTGGGTACTAGGGCGGGCTGTCCTAGAGGTGGTCAAAAGGTGAGGGCGGACTGAACTGGAAGGGGCATGGGGTGGATTGAGAGCCAGAAGGCACATAGGGGCGGGTGCATTAGTGGCCGGAAGGTGGGAGGAATGGGGGCTTGCTGGGTCTGTCTTGTCTGCACTTTTATGTAACTGGAATGTCTTGTGTATAAAGGTCATTGTCGCTGTCTTTTTATATTTGAAACTGGGATTTGTGGTTTGTCTCCAATCCCTGTAAACTGGTTGAATGGTAGGGTTTGGGACCTGGCTTTGCTGCTGCTCTCCCTTGTAAAATTGCTGTTGTATACAGCTGTAAATGTTAACTGTTTTTTGTAAATTGTTTTGTAATTTGTTTAATAAAATTTATAAATGGGGGGGGGGGAATACAGGAGATTGAGGTCTTCTCAATTTAGGGGACTGACTGTGCTGGCTGGTGCTACAGTCAGTGTGTTACTGTTGGTTTCTGCTTCCTTATTTTTGGAGAGAGAAACCTGATTACTGAACTGGCTGAATTATTTAGCCAGTTTGTTAACTGACATTCCTTTTAGTGAGGACTGATTGTTAAACTCCTGATGCACATAATGTGTTTCAAGTATAACTCAGTTCTCATTAGGGGGTTGTTGTTTCACTGGCTGGTTACAGCCTGTGTGCTACTTTGTCCTTTTTTCTCAAAGTAAAATGAGAAATGTTAATTTTGTGGTAGGGTTTAGCCCTTGGACTCTAGTTTCCTTTTGGTTTTTTGTCTTCACTGTTTTTGGTGTTTGGACTGAGCCCTAGTGGAGGACATGCATTTTGCCAAAGGAGCTGTTCCTGCGGGGAGGTCTGGGACTGGGCCTCTGAAGATTGAACATCTGTGGGTGTGTGCTGAGAGGTGAGCACTTGCTGTATCCTGGCGTTTGGGTGAAGACCTTGCCTTCAGGAATGGATAAAACCCCTGAGTTAATTGCACCTGTACTATGTTCCTGTGAGTGGGCCTGATTTTCCAAGGCTGGGCCAGGAATCCATGGAGACTGTCCACTTGTGTGCTGTGGGGTGTGCATTTGCTGCTTTCAGGAGTGGACTTCATTTTGGACAATGCACCTCAAACTGGAGTGGGCTCCATTCCTGGGAATGGGCTCTATATTTTGAAGACTCTATATTTGGACTGTGCACCAGAAAGGACTCTGTTTTTTGGTAATTAACTGTATTGTTTGTTGGGGTTATCACCTGCACTGTCTTGCATGTCCCTGGATCTGGCAGGTCTTACTGTGCTGGGAGGCTCTTGGGTCATCCTGAAAGCTGAAGGGTGGGTAGGCCACCCTGATGCCAGTTGCCCTGAGAGCCAGATGGTGGGTAGGCCATTCTGAGTGCTGTCATCCTGGGAAGGGGTAATTGGGACAGGCTGTCCTAGAGGTGGTTGAAAGGTGTCAGAGCAGCCAAGTACCAGAGGGTACGTACAGGCAGCCTGAAGTCTGGAAGGCTTGTACTACCCTGCACTCTGTTGTCCCAGGGAAGGGGATGGGCTGTTCTAAAGATGGCCAGAAGGTATGTCAGGATGCCCCACTGGCTGGACAGCACATCTGGGTGGGTGAGAGCCCAATGGTATGTAGAGGCAGACAGCCAGAAGGTGGATAGCCATCCTTGGTGCTCTCACCCTGAGTGGGCACTGGGGTGGGCTGTCCTAGAGGAGGTCAAAAGGTATCAGGGCAACCAGAGAACTGGAAGGGGCATGGGGTGGATTGAGCACTGGAAGGTGCTTAGGTGTGGGCTGCCTTAGTGTGGTCAGAAAGTGGGAGAAATAGGGGCTTGCTGGGTCTGAATAGTGCATACAATATTTATGTAACTGGATTGGCTTTTTAATGTATAAATGTCATTGTTGCTGTCTTGTCATGTGAAACTGGGATTTGAGGTTTGTCCTCATCTCTCTGCAAACTGGTTGAACGGTAGGGTTTGGGGCCTGGCTTTGCTGCTCCTCTACCTTGTAAAATTGCTGTTGTATACAGCTGTAAATGTTAACTTTTTTTTGTAAACTTTTGTAATTGTTTTAATAAAATAAGACTGTCACAGCGACATGGGTGCTGGGGGGAAAAAGCAAGCACTACTGCTGCTAGGCAGTAATGGGGGAGTAATAAAGGGAAAAACAAAAAACCCAGATATCCTGATTTTTTAAAAAAAAAGCAGGAGCGTCGGCCATCCAGTTTGCTGAGAGCTGGGTGTGAGCAAGCTGGATCAGTGTCAAGTACTAATCAAGTAAATGAAGGGGGAAGTTAGTGAGATACCATTCTCTTGTCTCCTGGCCTCCAATCACATGTTTAACCCTGCTTGGAAACTTGCGCCCACACCTCCACACTCACTTCCCTCCAAGGCCCCAAGGGATCCTTCCATATCCGCCACAAGTTCACCTGTACCTCCACACACATCATCTATTGCATCCGCTGCACCCGATGTGGCCTCCTCTATATTGGTGAGACAGGCCGCTTACTTGCGGAACGCTTCAGAGAACACCTCTGGGCCGCCCGAACCAACCAACCCAATCACCCCGTGGCTCAACACTTTAACTCCCCCTCCCACTCCACCGAGGACATGCAGGTCCTCCACCGGCAGAACACAACAACACGACGGCTGGAGGAGGAGCGCCTCATCTTCCGCCTGGGAACCCTCCAACCACAAGGTATGAATTCAGATTTCTCCAGCTTCCTCATTCCCCCTCCCCCCACCTTGTCTCAGTCGGTTCCCTCAACTCAGCACCGCCCTCCTAACCTGCAATCCTCTTCCTGACCTCTCCGCCCCCACCCCACTCCGGCCTATCACCCTCACCTTGACCTCCTTCCACCTATCCCACCTCCATCGCCCCTCCCCCAGTCCCTCCTCCCTACCTTTTATCTCAGCCTGCTTGGCTCTCTCTCTCTTATTCCTGATGAAGGGCTTATGCTCGAAACGTCCAATTCTCTATTCCTGAGATGCTGCCTAACCTGCTGTGCTTTGACCAGCAACACATTTGCAGCAATAGCAATGGGACAGTTACTTTTAAAAAAAAACAACAAGACTGTATTAGCATAGAGGCAGAGTCCTCCTCCAGGTTCTGAAGAAGCCAGCAAGTGATGAGTGGGGTAACAGTCTGCAAGCAATCCAGGTTGCCCTGGATCTGGAGAAGAACGTAAACCAGAATTTGCTGGATCTATACTACCTTGCCACTTCACAGACTGATCCTCATCTGTATGACTTCCTGGAGACTCACTATTTGGATGAGGAAGTTGAGATCATCAAGCAACATGGGCCCTACATCACCAACCTAAAGCAGCTGGGAGCTCCTGAGAATGGTATGGGAGATTACCTCTGACAGGCTCTCACTGGAGGATAGCAGTTAGTGTGGCATGGAGTATTACCTATGTACATAGTCCCTGGTTTGTGATTGTTTCTGACTCTCCCATGGGATGATTGAAATCTCCCCCAGGAAGAAGGAACTTAGAACAAATTCAATTGCTGTTCTGTGCAAATTGCAATAAAGGTCTTTTGTTGATCTTGGAGAAAAAAAAACAAGACTGTCAGAATCCTGTTCACTCTAGGAGCTGGCTCTGTTTGAGCTTGGTCAATCTCATGAACTAATTATGTGTAAATAAAGGGTGATTTTGGCAATGGAATACTGGCTATCGTGGAGTTATTTCTGTGGTGATGTGTGGAATTAGAGTATGCCAGCACCTTTTGTTGATAGCATCTTCTTCACTTTCCTAAAGCCTACATCTTGGCTATGAAACTATTTCCAAGGCTGACCCTTTTTCAATAGCAAATATAAAGGTGCCAGCATAAAGGCCAAGTTATGTATGAATTTTTCATAATAATTCACCAAGCCAAGGAAGAACCTAAGCCCTGGTAAAGATGTGGGATTTGGAGCACAGTGGATTGCCCTCACTATCTTCCAATGGGTGTAACATTAGAACAGAAGAAATAGAAGCAGGAATAGGCCATCCAGCCCTTCAAGCCTGCTTTACCAATTCAATAAGATCATGGTTGAGGTTTTCGTGGACTCAGCTCTACTTACCCACCTATTCACCATAATCCTGCATTCCTTTACTGTTTAAAAAATCTATCTATCTTTGTCTTAAAAACATTCAACAAGATAGCTTCAACTGTTTCACTGGTCAGGGAATTTCAGTTTCATGAACCTTTTGGCAAAGAAGTTCCTCCTCCACTCAGTCCTAAATCTGATCCCCCTTATTTTGAGGATATGCCTAGTAGTCCTGGTTTCATCAGTCAGTGGAAACAACCTCCCTGCTTCTATCTTATGTTTCTATAAGGGTGGCATGGTGGCTTAGCAGTTAGCACGGCTGCCTCACAGCACCAGGGTCCCAGGTTTGATTCTAGCCTTGGGTGACCATGCAAACTCTACACAGACATTCTCCTTGTGTCTGCATAAGTTTCCTCCCACAGTCCAAAGATGTGCAGTTCAAGTGAGTTGGCCATGCTAAATTGCCCACAGTGTTAGGCGCATTAGTCAGAGGGAAATGGGTCTGGGTGGGTTACTCTGCAGAGGATCGGTGTGGACTGGTTGGCCCGAAGGGCCTGTTTCCACACTGTAGGAAATCTAATCTAAAGGTTCCCCAACTTTCTTCTAAATTTTAGTTCATCCTTTTCTCAAGTAAGGAAACCAAAACTGTACACAGTACTCCAGGTGTGGCCTCACCAGCACCTTATACAGCTGCAACGTAACCTCTCCATTTTTAAATCCTATCCCTCCAGCAATGAAGGACACCATTCTATTTGCCTTTTAATTACCTGTTGCACCTACAAACCACCTTTTTGTGATTCGTGTCCAAGGACACCCTGTTCCCTCTGCATAGCAGTGTGCTGAAATTTTTCATCATTTAAATAATAGTCCATTTTGCTGTTATTCTTGCCAAAATGGATGACTTCACATTTACTGACATTGCACTCCACCTACCAGACCCTTGCCCATTTGTAACCCTGACGTAACTTGGTCTTGTCGACTCTGTAGGCCAAGTAAGTCACTTGGGATGCCTGCAACACACATTTTTCCCTCCTAAAATGTACACTATGTCCAAGTTCTCTAAGTAAACTTTATTGATCTTCCAAGTTATTAGCACATCATCCAGATAAATGGCAACCTAGGATAAACCTTGTAAAATGTTCTCCATTGTTCGCTGGAAAATGGCACGTGTGGATGATACCGCAAAAGGCAGTCTCGTATATTGGTAAAAACCCTTCTGGATATTAATTGTAGCATTCTTCTGGGAATCCTCATCCTACTGGAATTGCAGATATGCATAGCTCAAGTCTAGCTTCATGAAGAACAGCTGCCACCCCCCCTTCCCCACCTGTTTTGCACAGAAGTCCTCTATGCAAGGGACTAGATATTTATCCAGCTGCAAGAAGTATGTTACCATTTGTTTGAAATCCTCACAAAGGCAAACTGACCCATGGATGTTTACAATCAGTACAACCAGTACTGCCCAATCTGCAAATTGTTCTGGTTTTATAATTCCTTTGCTTTCCAACCTTCAGATTTCTGCCTCTACTTTTGCATGTAAAAAAAAATGGTAGAGCCTTGAAAAATCATGGAATTGCTTCTTGGTCAACATGTAAAGTGGCCTTGGACCCTTTGGTAGTCCCTAGACTTCCCTGAAAAACTTCCAGGTATTTAATTAGGACTTCACTCAGGCAGCAATTTTCTAATCGAAAAATGTTGAGTCAATTTAGTTGAATCATTTTCAACTAATATTGCCCCCATCAATCTTGGTCCTGAGCTTTTACTACAACCCAGTGGTAGCTGAATCAGCAGCTTTTCATTCAAGATGGAGCCAAAGTTATACCCTTGATCTGCAGGGGTTCCTTGGTATAGGTTCTCATACTGGCCAAGGTCCAATGCAAACTTAAAGGCTGGAGTCCAGGGTGAATTTTGCAAAAGACCAGTTCCGTAATCACTGGTACAGTCACAATGATATTGACCTTCATTAGAATGAGTGACCATTTAACCAGGCATTTATTTTGATTTCTTTTTATTCATTTGTGGGACTCGGACACCAAGTTGCTGGAGAAGGTACTGAGGGATAGGATCTATTTATATTTAGAAAAGAATGGGCTTATCAGTGATATGCAATTTAATTGCCTTACCAACTTCGAGCAAGTGACCAAGTTGATAGATGAAGGAAGGGCTGTTCATATGGACTTTAGTAAGGCGTTTGATAAGGTTCCCCATGATAGACTAATGGAGAAAGTGAAGTCATATGGTGTGCAGGATGTTCTAGCTAGGTGGATAAAGAACTGGATGAGCACCAAGAGACCGAGCGTAGCAGTTGAAGGGAGTTTCTCAAAATGGAGAAAGGTGACCAGTGGTGTTCCACAGAGGTCAGTGTTGGGGCCACTGTTTGTAATATACATAAACTATCTGGAAAAGAGCACTGTTGGTATGAACAGCACGTTTGCAGATGACACGAAGATTGGAGGAGTAGCAGAAAGCATAAGGGACTGTCGGAGAATACAGGAGGATATAGATAGACTAGAGAGTTGGGCAGAAAAGTGGCAGATGGTTTTCAAATATGAGGTGATGCATTTAGGCAAGACTAATTCAAGAGCAAATTATACAATGAATGGAAGAGCCTTGGAAAAAGTTGATGGGCAGAGAGATCTGAGAGTGCAGGTCCATTGTACCTTGAAGGTTGTTGCACAGATCGATAGAGTGGTCAAGAAGGTATATAGTATGCTTGCCTTCGTCTGATGGGGTATTGAGTATAAGAGCTGACAGGTCATGTTAAAATTGTACATGACATTGGTTCAGCCGCATTTAGAATTCTGTGTACAGTTCTGGGCACCACATTACCAAAAGGATGTGGACGCTTTGGCGAGTGTGCAGAGAAGGTTTACGAGGATGTTGCCTGGTATCGAAGGTGCTAGCTATGAAGAAAGGTTGAGTAGGTCAGGTTTATTTTTTTCATTAGAAAAAAGGAGATGAGGCTTATAAAATCATGAAGGGTATAGACAGGGTGGATAGAGACCAGCTTTTTCCCAGGGTGAAGGATTCAGTAATGAGAGGTCACGCTTTCAAGGTGAGAGGTGGAAAGTTTAAGGGGGATACACACGGCAAGTACTTTACACAGAGGTGGTGGGCGTTTGAAACGCGTTGCCAGCAGAGGTGGTAGAGGCAGGCACGGTAGATTCATTTAAGATGCGTCTGGATAAATGCATGAGTAGGTGGGGAGAAGAGGGATACAGATGCTTAGGAATTGACCAACAGATTTAAACAGTACATTTGGATCGGCTCAGGCTTGGAGGGCCGAAGGGACTGTTCCTGGGCTGTAAATTTTCTTTGTTTTTTGTTTATTGGCTGGCCAGCATTGTTAGCCCATCCCTATGGGCGGCATGGTGGCAATGGGTGGCACGGTGGCAATGGGCGGCACGGTGGCACAGTGGTTAGCACTGCTGCCTCACAGCGCCTGGAGACCCGGGTTCAATTCCCTACTCAGGCAACTGACTGTGTGGAGTTTGCACGTTCTCCCCGTGTCTGCGTGGGTTTCCTCCGGGTGCTCTGGTTTCCTCCCACAGTCCAAAGATGTGCGGGTCAGGTGAATTGGCCATTCTAAATTGCCCACAGTGTTAGGTAAGGGGTAAATGTAGGGGTATGGGTGGGTTGCGCTTTGGCGGGTCGGTGTGGACTTGTTGGACCGAAGGGCCTGTTTCCACATTGTAAGTAATCTAATCTAATCTATTTGCCCTTGAGAAGGTGGTGGTGAGCTGCTTTCTTGAATCACTGCAGTCTACTTGCTGTGGGTTGACCCACAATGTCGGTAGGGTGGGAATTCCAGGATTTTGACCCAATGACTGTGAAGGAGCGGTGGTATGTTTCCAGTCAAGGTGGTGAGTGGTTTGGAGGGAAACTTGACGATTAGTTTTCAAGAAGTCCATAGATATAGCTCTTGTGGGTAAAGGGATAGGGGGAAGATGAGATTATGGTATTAAGCTTGATGACCCACTTGCATCTTAAATAGCAGAGCAGGCCCAAGGGGTCAAATGGCTTACTCCTGCTCCTATCTTTTATGTTTCTATGCACCCTCTCTTAGAATGTGGATTCCAGAGCTGCACACAATACTCTAGCTATTGCCTCACCAACTTTTACATAGCTCCAACATAACCTCTCTGTTCTTAAACTTTATGCCTCAGCCAAAAAAAAGGCAAATATCCAATTTGCCTTCTGAACCACTTTATCTGCCTGTGTTGCTAAAGGGACTGGTACACATGCACATCAAGGTTCCTCTGATCCTCGGTGCTTCCAGGGTCCTGCCATTCATCACATGTTCCCTTGCCTTGTTTGTTCTGTCCCAAAACATAACAACTATGAGCAGGGGTAGGCAATTCAGCCCCTCGAGCATGTTCTGACATTTTGATATGATCATGTCCAATGTTATCTTGGTTTCAACTCCCAATTTTCCTGGCTACTATCCATAACACTTCAACTCCATAGTAATTAAAAATCTGTCTATCTCCTCCTTAAATTTACTCAATGTTCCCGCATCCACCACACTCTGGATTGTAAATTCCATTGATTCAAGATTTTTGGGGCAAAATAATTTCTCTTCATCTCGGTTTTAAATTAAGCTATCCCTTTTTCTAAAACTGTGACATCTCATTCTAGATTGTTGCACATAAGGAAACATCTTTTCTACAGGGAGAAAGTGAGGACTGCGTACGCTGGAGATCAGAGACGGAGATTAGAACATAGAAAGTACAGCACAGAACAGGCCTTTCAGCCCACAATGTTGTGCCGACCACTGATCCTCATGTATGCACCCTCAAATTTATGTGACCATATGCATGTCCAGCAGTGTCTTAAATGTCCCCAATGACCTTGCTCCCACAACTGCTGCTGGCAACGCATTCCATGCTCTCACAACTCTCTGTGTAAAGAACCCGCCTCTGACATCCCCTCTATACTTTCCTCCAACCAGCTTAAAACTATGACCCTTTGTGTTAGTCATTTCTGCCCTGGGAAATAGTCTCTGGCTATCGACTCTATCTATGCCTCTCATTATCTTGTATACCTCAATTAGGTCCCCTCTCCTCCTCCTTTACTCCAACGAAAAAAGTCCGAGCTCAGTCAACCTCTCTTCATAAGATAAGCCCTCCAGTCCAGGCAGCATCCTGGTAAACCTCCTCTGAACACTCTCCAAAGCATCCACATCTTTCCTATAATAGGGCGACCAGAACTGCACGCAGTATTCCAAGTGTGGTCTAACCAAAGTTTTATAGAGCTGCAATAAGATCTCATGACTCTTAAACTCAATACCCCTGTTAATGAAAGCCAAAACACCATATGCTTTCTTAACAATCCTGTCCACTTGGGTGGCAATTTTAAGGGATCTATGTATCTGCACACCAAGATCCCTCTGTTTCTCCACACTGCCAAGAATCTTATCCTTAATCCTGTACTCAGCTTTCAAATTCGACCTTCCAAAATGCATTACCTCGCAATTATCCAGGTTGAACTCCATCTGCCACCTCTCAGCCCATCTCTGCATCCTGTCAATGTCCCGCTGCAGCCTACAACAGCCCTCTACACTGTCAACCACACATCCAACCTTTGTGTCGTCTGCAAATCTGCTGACCCATCCTTCAGTCCCCTCATCCAAGTCATTAATAAAAATTACAAACAGTAGAGGCCCAAGGACAGAACCCTTGGAACACCACTCACCACAGACTTCCAGGCAGAATATTTTCCTTCTACTACCACTCACTGTCTTCTGTTGGCCAGCCAGTTCTGTATCCAGGCAGCTAAGTTCCCCTGAATCCCTTTCCTCCTGACTTTCTGAATGAGCCTACTGTGGAGAACCTTATCAAATACCTTGCTGAAGTCCATATACACCACATCCACAGCTCGACCCTCATCAATGTTTCTAGTCACATCCTCAAAGAACTCGATAAGGTTTGTGAGGCATGACCTGACCCTCACAAAGCTGTGTTGACTGTACTTAATCAAGCCATGCTCTTCCAGATGGTCATAAATCCTATCCCTCAGAATCCTTTCTAACACCTTGCAGATGACAGACGTGAGACTTACTGGTCTGTAATTGCCAGGGATTTCCCTATTTCCTTTCTTGAAGATCGGAATTACATTTGCCTCTCTCCAATCCTCGGGTACGACTCGGAGAGCGAGGATGAAAAGATCTTGGCAAGTGGCGAAGCAATCGCATTTCTCGTTTCCCAAAGCAGCCGAGGACAAATCTGGTCTGGGCCTGGCGACTTGTCAATCTTAATGTTTGACAAAATTTTCAGCACACCAGCTTCCTCTATCTCTATCCATTCCAGCATGCACACATGCTCTCCAAAGATTTCATTCACTACAAAGATTGTTTCTTCTGTAAAGACAGAAGCAAAAAACTCATTTAGGACTTCCCCTACCTCCTCAGACTCCACACATAAGTTCCCTATGCTATCCTTGATCAGCCCTACTCTTTCTTTGACCATTCTCTTATTCCTCACATAAGTGTAAAATGCCTTTGTGTTCTCCCTAATCCGTTCTGCCAAGCCTTTCTCGTGCCCCCTCCTGGCTCTCCTCAGACCATTTTTGAGCTCCTTCCTCACCTGCCTGTAATCGTCTAGAGCTGAGCTTGACCCTAGCTTTCTCCACCTTATGTAAGCTACCTTCTTCCTTTTGACGAGAAGTTCCACTGCTCTCATCATCCAAGGTTCCTTTATCTTACCACTTCTTGCCTATCTCAGAGGGACATATTTATTCATCACCTGCAACAACTGTTCCTTAAACAGTCTCCACATGTCAATAGTGCCTTTACCATGGAACAATTGCTCCCAATCCATGCTTCCTAACTCATGTCTAATTGCATCATAGTTTCCTCTTCCCCAATTAAATATCCTCCCGTTTTGCATAATCCTCTCCTTCTCCATAGCTATGTAGAATGTGAGGCAGTTGTGGTCACTATCACCAAAATGCTCTCCCACCACAAGATCTGATACCTGCCCCGGCTCGTTTCCGAGCACCAAGTCTAGAATGGTGCTCCCCTCATCGGCCTGTCAACATACCGAGTTAGAAAACCCTCCTGAACACACCTTACAAAAACAGCTCCATTCAAATCTTCTGCTCGAAGAAGGTTCCAATCAATACTGGGAAAGTTAAAGTCACCCATTACAACAACCCTACTATGTCCACACTTTTCCAAAATCTGCTGACCTATGCTTTCTTCAATCTCCCTGCTGCTATTGGGGGGCCTGTAATAAACCCCTAAAGAGGTGACTGCTGTCTTGCTGTTCCTAATTTCCACATATACTGACTCGGTAGGCAGATCTTCCTCGACAATGGAAGCTTCTGTAGCTGTGATATGCTCTCTGATTAGTAGTGCTACACCCCCTCCTCTTCCCCCCGCCCCCAATTTTTTTTAAATGCTCTTAACCCTGGAACATCCAGCAACCATTCCTGCCCCTGAGAAACCCATGTCTCTGTTATGGTCACAACATCATAGAGCATGGATCAGTACCTGGTGCTAAGTTCATCACTTTTATTCCTCATACTCCTTGCGTTAAAGCAAACACACTTTAACTCATCCCTTGTTCCTTCCCAAGAAAATCCTTCCCATTAGCTGGTCTACCTCCTGCTATTGCCTCATCTGCATCAACTCTCACCTCCAGTATACAGCTCAGGTTCCCACCCCCCTGCCATACTAATTTAAAAGCAGAGCTGGTCAGGCAGCATCCGAGGATAAGGAGAATTGACGTTTCGAGCATTGAAGGGCTTGTACTCGAAACATCGATTCTCCTGCTCCTCAGATGCTGTCTGACCGGCTGTGCTTTTCCAGTGCCACACTCTTCGACAACAATCTTCCTACGGCTACTTTGTCAATCGCCTTTAGCATCTTAGTTACCTCAATTAGATCACCTCTCATTCTTCCAAACTCCAAAAAATGCAGTCGTAAACTGTTCAAACTCTAATCATTAGACAAACCCCTCATTTCTGGGATTAATCAAGTGACCGCCCCTGAACAGCCTCTGATGCATTTACAGTCTTCCTCAAGAGGAAGAAAGCTGTATACAATATCGCTTGTATAGTCTCATTAATGCCTTGTACAGTTGCAACAAAAATTCCCTGCTTTTATACTATATTCCTTTCGCAAAAGAAGCAAAATTCTATTTGCCTTCCTTATTACCCATTGTAATTTCTGAGACTCGTGAGGAAAATCAGATTTATCTGCATCAAAACTCTCTAAATTGTCTCTCCATTTAGATAATAAGTTCCCTCTCTATTCCTCTGGCCAACATAAATAACCTTACACATACCCACATTAAAATTCATCTGCCAAATTTTGGCCTCTTCACCTAGAACATAGAACAATACAGCACAGAACAGGCCCTTCGGCCCACGATGTGCTGAACATTTGTCCTAGCTTAAGCACCTATCCATGTACCTAACCAATTGCCGCTTAAAGGTCACCAATGATTCTGACTCTGCCACTCCCACAGGCAGCACATTCCATGCCCCCACCACTCTCTGGGTAAAGAACCTACCCCTGACATTCCCCCATACCTTCCACCCTTCACCTTAAATTTATGTCCCCTTGTAACACTCTGTGTACCCAGGGAAAAAGTCTCTGACTGTCTACTCTATCTATTCCCCTGATCATCTTATAAACCTTTATCAAGTCATTCCTCATCCATCGCCGTTCTAATGAGAAAAGACCTAGCACTCTCAACCTATCCTCGTACGATCTATTCTCCATTCCAGGCAACATCCTGGTAAATCTCCTCTGCACCCTCTCCAAAGCTTCCACATCTTTCCTAAAATGAGGCGACCAGAACTGCACACAGTATTCCAAATGTGGCCTTACCAAGGTCCTGTACAGCTGTAACATCACCTCATGACTCTTGAATTCAATCCCTCTGCTGATGAACGCTAATACACCATAGGCCTTCTTACAAGCTCTGTTCATCTAACTATATTCATTTGAAAATTTCTTATTTCTTCATTGCAGCTTACTTTCTTACTTATCTTAGTGTCATCTGCAAATTTGGCTATAGTACTTTCTACTCCGCCTTCAAATAACTAATGTAGATTATAGGTAGTTGTGGCCCATGGATTGAACTAGTGGCACACCAATAGTTATAACTTGACAACCAGAAAAAGATGCATCTGTCCCAAATTTCAGCTAATCCTCTATCCAAGCTCATAAACTACCCCAAACTCTATGTGATCTTAACTTAACAATTGCCTTCTGGCAATCAAATATAGTATATCTACAAGATCCCCCATAACATCTTCAAAGAACTGGAGCAAATTGGTCAAACATGATTTAATTTTTATAAAACCATGTTGACTCCGATGGATTGTATTTGGACTTTCTCAATGTCCTTTTACTGCTCTGTTATTAATGGATTCAAATAATTTCCTAATGATACATGTTAAACAAACTGCTCTGTAGATTCCTACCCTCTGCACTCTCTTTTTGAATAAGGGTGTTTTCCAATCCTGAAATCTTTCCAGTATCCAGAGAATTTTGAAATATTATGATTAATGTATCCATTCAGTTATCAGGCCATGGGGGCTTCTCTGCCTTCTATCCCAACAGTTTGCTTAGTACGTTTTCCCTATTGACAATAATTGGTTTAGGTTCCTTCTTTTCTATGACCTCTGCATTAACTGTTGCTATTGGGATGGTACTAATGTTCTCCACTGTGAAAATGAAAGCAAAATATTTATTCAATAGCACTAACTTTTCTGTGTTCCCAAGTATTAACTCACAAATCTCATACTGCATGGGGCCAATATTCAGTTTAGCTACCTCTTTTCTCTTTTATTTCCTTAAAGAAACTCTCCATCTATTTTTATATTTTTGTGGTAGGTTTCTTTCATTATTCACATTTGCTCCTACAATGACTTTTTTTTAAGTATCCCATTGATGATCTTTAGAAGTTTCCCAATCTTCAGGCCTGTCAACTGCACTTGAAAATGGTATGCCGTGGTCTTTATCCATATATTACCCATAACTTCCTTCCTCAGCAATGGATGTTTCTCCCATTTTTACAAACCTCTCTTCCTTTCTGGAATTTATTTTACTTAGGAGCAATTGAGTGCCTCCTTAAGCATATGCTGCTCCTCATCACTTACCTTTTAGTCCTCCCTCCAGTCCACCAGGGCCAGATTCTGTCCTTATACTTAAATAATTGCCTTTGTTTTAAACTAGAATGCTCGAACTAGGAGTCCAGTGTCTTGCTTTCCCACTGAATTTGAAATTCTAGCTTGCTATAATCACTTCCCTAGAGGATCCTTTATAGACTTGATGGGCTGAATCGCCTACTTTTCTCTTATGTCTCATGGTCTTATAATGAAAAACCAGTAGATGTAGATTATTTAGACTTCCAGAGGCATTTCAATAAGATGTCATATGAAAGGTTATCTCACAAGATAAGAGCTCATGGTATTCAGGTATATATCTTTATCAGCACCGATGTTGATCAGTTCTGGTGAAAAGTCATTGGACTCGAAATGTTAACTCAGCTTTCTTCCCACAGATGTTGCCAGACCTGCTGAGTTTCTCCAGCAATTTGTGCTTTTGTTTCAGCATGGATACAGGATCAGCTAACTACTAAGAAATAGAATCTTGGATTAACTGATCATTTTCAGATTGGTAAACTGCAATAAATGGAGCTATAGAGAACACCTCTGGAGCCTTAACTATTTACTTATGTATAAGGATATGAGTAGTCCTCAGGTGAACTTGTGGGAAGGTTAACTCCGACATGTTAGGCAGGAACTGGGGAATATAGACTGAGGCAGCTGATTGATGGTAAACCCATGTCTAGTATGTGAAAATCTTTTAAAGGGCTAGACAGGACCAGCATGTTCCTATAAAAATAAAGGATAACGATGGCAAGATTTGGGAACCTTGGATAACAAGAGAAAATGAGAGCTAAGCCAAAAATAAAAAAAGAGAGACATTCATGCAGTTTAAGAAACTGAAGACAGAGAGCCCTGTAAAGAAAGCAGGAAAAAACTTAAGCAAGGAGTTAGAAGGGCTAAAAGGGGTCATAAAATGTCCTTGGCAAATCCCAAGGCGTTTCATATGTATAGAAGGAGCAAGAAGGTAGCTAGGAAAAGGGTGTGTCGACTCAAGGACACAGAAGGTAATTTATGTGTGGAACCAGAGGAAGTAGGTGAGGTCCTTAATAAATACTTTGCATTGGTATTCATTAATGAGAAGGACATGATGGATAGTGAATGTGGGGAGGGGTATGTTGATATTCTAAGGCATATCAAAATAAGAAAGGAGGAGGGCACAGAGTCAAACAGCAAGAAGCAGACCTTTCAGTCCAATCGGTCAGTGTTAAACATAATCACAAACTAAACTAGTCCCACTTGTCTGGTCCTGGCCCCTAGTCCTTGAAATCTTTCCTATTCATGTATGCATCTACATGTCTTTTAAAGGTTATAACTGTGCCTGCATCCACCACTTCCTCAGGAAGTTCATTCCAAATGTGAGCCACCCTCTGTGTTAAAAAAATGCCCCAAATGTCTCCTTTAAAGCTTTCTCCTCCCACCTTAAAAGTATGCCCCTTAGTCTTGAAATCCCACTTCCTGGGGAAAAGACGCCTACAATTAACTCTATTTATACCCCTCACGATTCTATAAATCTCTCTAAGATCATCTCTCAAACTCTAACACTCCAGTGAAAGAAGTCCCAGTCTAACAAGTCGTTCTTTATAACTCAAATCATCCACACCTGGCAATATCCTTGTAAACCTCTTCTAAATCCTCTCTAGCTTAACAATATCCTTCCTGTTAGGTGTTTTGAAAATTATTAAGGTAAACAAGTTCCCTGCACCTGATTGGGATATATCCCAGAGTACTGAGGAAAGTAAGGAAAAAATTGCTGGGGCCTTGTAACTCTTTAATCACTGGTGAGGTTCCAGAGGATAAGAGAAGAGCTAATGTTGTTCCTTTTTTTAAGAAGGGCAACAGGGATATTCTAAGAAATTAATGGCTCGGAGTCTTACATCAGTAGTAGGGAAATTATTGGAGAAAATTCTTCGGGACAAGATCTACTCGCAAGTGGAAAATACATACTTATTAGTGACAGACAGCACGTGCTTGTGAGGGGGAGGTTATGTCCCATAAACTTGATTGAGTTTTTGAGGAGTGGTAGATGTTGTCTATATGGACTGCAATAAAGTGTTTAACAAGATTCTGTATGGTAGACTGGTTAGTAAGGTTAGATCACAGGGGATCCAGGAGGTGCTAACCAATTGGATACAAAATTGGTTTGAAGGTAGGAGACATGAGGATGGTGATAGAGGGATATTTTATGGACTGGATGCCTGTGATCATTCTACTACAAGGATCAGTGCTTTTAGTCACTTGTACAAATGATTTGGATGTGAATTTAGGAAGTGATGGTTAATAGATTTGCTGATGACACCAAAATAGGTGGTGTAGAGGATAGTAACGAAGACTATCTCAGAGTATAATGGGACTGATCAGACAGGCCAATGGGCCGAAGAATGGCAGATACAGTTTAATTTAGATAAATATGAGGTGTTGCATTTTGGTAAGACAAACAAAGGGCAGGACTCAGACATTAAATGGTATGGCTCTAGGGATTGTTGCCGAACAAACAGATCTAGGTGTGCGGGATTCTCAAAAGTTGAGTTCCAGACAGAAAAGGTGGTGAAGGCAATGTTTTGTACGCTTGCCTTCACTGATCATAACCTTAAGTATAGAGTTGGGATGTCATGTTGCACTGTATTGGTGAGGCCAATTTTGGAGTTCTGCATACAATTCTGGTAGCCTTCCTATAGAAAGGATGTTGTTAAACTTGACAGGGTGCAGGAAAGATTTACAAGGATGTTGCCAGGACTGCAGGGTTTAAGTTATATGAAAGCTGAATAGGTGGGGCATCTTTTTCCAGGAGCATCGGAGGCTGAGGGGTGACATTATAGAAGTTCATAAAATCATAAGGGGCATGGATAGGAGGAGGTCTTTTTACGAGGGTGGGGGACAGGGGAGGAGGGGGAATCCAAAACTAGAGGACATAGGTTTAAGAAGAGAGAGGATAGATTTTAAAAAGGACCTGGGGTAACTTTTCATGGAGAGGTTGAGGTGTATCTGGTACGAGCTGTCAGAGGAAGTGGTGGAGGCTGGTACAATAGCTACATTTAAAAGAAACCTTGATGGGAATATGAATATGAAGGGTTTAGAGGGATATGGGCCAAATGCTGGCAAATGGAACTAGGTCAGATCAGGATGCCTGGTTTGTGTGGGCACATTGGACTGAAGAGTCTGTTTCCTTCCTATATGACTGTATGATTCTATGCCTCAAAATAATAGAGATGATTGATGAGGGCAGGGTGGTAGATATTGTTTACAAGGCTTTTAACAAGGTCCCTCATGGCGGGCTGATATAAAAGGTGAAGTCACATGGGATATGTGGTAAGCTGGTAAGATGAATCCAAGCTGAAAATGTGTTGCTGGAAAAGCACAGCAGGTCAGGCAGCATTCAAGGAACAGGAAATTCAACGTTTCGGGCATAAGCCCTTCATCAGGAATTCAAGATGAATCCAAAACTGGCTCAATCATTGAAGACAGACAGTAAAGTGGAAGTGTGTTCTTCCCACTGGAGCTAGCCCTTAGAACGTAGAACATTACAGCTCAGTACAGACCCTTCGGCCATGAATGTTATGCCAACCTGTGGAACCAATCTGAAGCCCATCTAACCTACTCTATTCCATTCTCGTCTATGTGCCTATTCAATGACCATTTAAATGCCCTTAAAGTTGGCGAGTCTAGTACTATTGCAGGAAGTGTGTTCCACGCCACTACCACTCTCTGAGTAAAGAAACTACCTCTGACATCTGACCTACATCTACCACCTCTCAATTTAAAGCTATGCCCACTTGTGCTAGCCTTTGCTATCCAAGGAAAAAGGCTCTCACTTGTCCAACCTATCTAACCCTCTAATGATCTTATTTGTCTCAATTAAGTTGCCTCTCAATCTTCTCTCTAACGAAAACAGCCTCAAGTCCCTCAGCCTTTCCTTGTAAGATCTTCCCTCCATACTAGGCAACATCCTAGTAAATCTCCTCTAAACACTTTCCAAAGCTTCTACATCTTTCCTATAATGCAGTGACCAGAACTGTATGCAATATTCCAAATATGGCTGCATCAGCGTTTTGTACAGCTGCAGCATAATCTCATGGCTCCAAAACTCAACCCCTCTACCAATAAAAGTTAATACACTTATCTGTATGTAATGATACAAGTGAGAGAGAGTCATGGCATTTTGTGGCTAGTTGATGTTCATGTATCCTGGTGGCTAGTCTGTATGTCCAATGTAGTGTTTGTTACAGTTCTTGCACGGTACTTTGTAAATGACATTAGTCTTGCCTGCTGAAAAATGTGTTGCTGGAAAAGCGTGGAAGGTCAGGCAGCATCCAAGGAACAGGAGATTCGATGTTTTGGGCATAAGCCCTTCTTCAGGAAAGTCTTGTCTGTACAGGGTCTTTCAAGTTCATTAGCTGTTGTTTTAATGTGTCGCTGGGTTTCTCAGCAACAAACCCAAACAAGCAGACAAAACACATCCAGAAACCCTAGCCACTCTCCCCTACATCAAAGCTATCTCGGAAATGACTGCCAGACAACTCAGAACCCTTGGCATCATGGTAGTCCACAAACCTACCAATGCACTAAAACAGCTGCTAATGAACTTGAAAGACCCAATATAGACAACAAGCAAAACTAGTATCATTTACAAAATACCGTGCAAGAACTGTAACAAACACTACATTGGACATACACACAGAAAACTAGCCACCAGGATATGTGAACATCAACTAGCCACAAAATGCCATGACTCTCTCTCACTTGTATCATTACATACAGATAAGAAAGGACACCACTTTGACTGGAACCACACATCAATCCTAGGACAAGCCAAACAGAGAGATGCATGAGAATTCCTACAAGCATGGCATTCCAACAAACACATTGAGTTAGACTCCATCTACCACCCACTGAGAAAAAGAATAGGAAATGACATAATCACAGGAAATGATATCACCAACCCAAAGAAACCCAAACATATAAATAGAAAGCAGGAATCATCAGCAATGCTTCGCCTGGAGGCCCACTGAAGATGTTACCTAGTAGGGTGATGAAACGTCTGAAAATGAATCTTCCAGCTCAGCGAGCAAACCTATATCCAGAACCTCAACGCTACCTACAAATCTTCTGAAAACCCGCTAAGTCTCACTGGTCTATAACTTCCAGGGTTGTCTCTACTCCCCTTCTTGAGCAAGGGAACAATATTTGCTATGCTCCAGTCTTCTGGCACTATTCCTTTGGACAATGATGACATAAAGATCGAAGCCAAAGGCTCGGCAATCTCCTCCTTGGCTTCCTGGAGAATCCTAGGATAAATCCCATCCCGCTCAGGGGACTTATCTATTTTTATGCTTTCCAGAATAGCTAACATTTCCTCCTTATGCACTTTAATCCCATCGAGTCTGGTAGCCTGTATCTCAGTATTCTCCTCGACCACATTGTCTTTTTCTAGTGTGAATACTGACGAAAAGTATTCATTTAGCGCTTCCCCCATCTCATCTGACTCCTTGCACAGCTTTCCACTACTATGCTTGATTGGCCCTAAACTTACTCTAGTCATTCTTTTATTCCTGATTGAGCTATAGAAAGCCTTAGGGTTTTCCTTGATCCTATCTGCCAATGACTTCTCATGTCCCCTCTTGGCTCTTCTTAGCTCTATCCTTAGGTCTTTCCTGGTTAACTTGTAACTCTCGAGCGCTTTAAGTGAGCCATCACATCTCATCTTAACATAAGCCTTCTTCTTCCTCTTGAAGACAGATTCAACTTCCTTAGTAAACCATGGTTCCCACGCTCGACACTTCTTCTCTGCCTGACGTACTTATCAAGGACCCACAGTAGCTCACCCTTGAATAAGCTCCATATTTCAAATGTGCCCACCCCCTGCAGTATCCTGCCCCACTCTATGCATCCTAAATCTTGCCTAATTGTA
This sequence comes from Hemiscyllium ocellatum, assembly GCF_020745735.1. Classification (NCBI taxonomy): domain Eukaryota; kingdom Metazoa; phylum Chordata; class Chondrichthyes; order Orectolobiformes; family Hemiscylliidae; genus Hemiscyllium; species Hemiscyllium ocellatum. The sequence continues at coordinate 116,342,226 of NC_083409.1, read as the reverse complement.
TCGTAATTGCCTTTCCCCCAGCTATAACTCTTGCCCTGTGGTACATGCCTATCCCTTTCCATCACAAAGGTAAACATAACTGAATTGTAGTCACTATCACCAAAGTGCTCACCTACTTTCAAATCTAACACCTGGCCAGGTTCATTACCCAGTCGAAAACCTAATGTGTCCTTGCACCTTGTTGGCCTGTCTACATACTGCGTCAGGAAACCTTCCTGCACACAATGGATAAAAACGGACCCATTTAAAGTACTTGAACTATAGTTTTCCTAGTCAATATTTGGAACGTTGAAGGCTCCCATAACAACTACTCGGTTACTCTCGCTTCTGTCGAGGAACATTTTGATATCCTACCCTCTGCATCTCTGGAACTATTTAGAGATCAATTGAAACTCCCAACAGGGTAACCTCTCCTTTCCGGTTTCTAATCTCAGCCCATACTACCTCAGTGGAGGAGTCCTTAAACGTCCTTTCTGCAACTGTAATACTGCCTATGACTAACAGCACCACACCACCCTCTCTTTTACCATTTTCTCTATTCTTACTGAAATACCTAAATCCCAGAACCTGCAATAACAATCTCTGTCCCTGTTGTACCCATGTCTCTGAAATGGCCACAACATCAAAATCCCAGGTACCAACCCATGCTGCAAGTTCACCCACCTTATTCCAAATTCTCCTGACGTGGAAGTAGACACTCTTCAAACCAATTCTTGCACTGCCGGTGCCTTCTTGCAATCTTGAAATCTTAGTTCTGACCTCACTACTCTCAACCTCCTATATACTCGAACTACATTTTAATTTCCCATCCCCCTGCTGCTGCTGAATTAGTTTAAAGCCACCCGAAGAGCATTAGCAAACTCCCCCGCCCCTCCCCGCGATATTGGTACCTTTCTGGTTCAGGTTAAGGCCATCCTGTTTGGAGAGGTCCCACCTACCCTAGAAACAACCCCAATTATCCAGGAATCCAAAACCCTCTCTCCTGCACCATCCCTGTAGCCACTTGTTCAACGCGTCTCGCTCCCTATTCCTTGCTTCACTAGGAAATGAAAAGAGCAACAAACCAGAGATAACAACTCTGTTTGTTCTAACTCTCAGCTTCCACCCTAGCTCTCTGAATTTCTGCTTTAAATCCCCAGCTCTCTTCCTACCTATGTCATTGGTGCCCATGTGTACCACGAGTTGGGGCTGCTCCCCCTCCTCCTTAAAGATCCAAAAAACACAATCAGAGACATCATGAACCCTGGCACCTGGGAGGCAACACACCTACCGTGTGTCTTTCTCGTTCCCACAGAACCTCCTATCTGTCCCCCTAACCATGCAGTCCCCATGACTAATGCTCTTCTCCTCTTCTCCTTCCCTTCTGAGCAACAGGGACAGACTCTGTGCCAGAGACCTGTGCCCATTGCTTACCTCAGGTAAGTCATTCCCCCTCCCAACAAATCCAAAACGGTATACTTGTTGTTGAGGGGAAACAGCCACAGGGGATCCCTGCACTGTCTGCCAGTTCCTTTTCCATCTCCTGACGGTAACCCATCCATTTTCTTCTTTTACTGGAGGTGTGACTAATTCCCTGTAACTCCTCTCAGTAACCCCCTCCACCTCCCGAATGATCCAAAGTTCATCTAACCCAGCTCCAGTTCCCTAATGTGATTTTCAAGGAGCTGGGGTTGGGTGCACTTCCCACAGATGCAGTCAGCAGGGGTACTACTGGTGACCCTTACCTCCTACATTCTGCAGGAGGAACATTCAACTGCCCTAACCTCCATTCCTATGATTCTAAATTCCCAATGAGACTACTGAAAAACTAAAAAAAAAGAGACCAATCACCTTACCAATTTGGACACAGAATTTTTTTTTTGGTTAGAGGAGGAGAACGGGTGGGAGACACCTCCTTAGTAGTGTTTCGGATAAAGCAACTACCCAGATCTGTGACTAATGGTATTCTGCAGGGATCTGTGCTGGGCTAATGTTTGTAATATCTATAAATGATTTGGAAGAAAATGTAGGTGGTCTGATTAATAAATGTGGGCAACACAATGATTGGTGGAGCTGTGGATAGTGAGGAAGATTGCTAGAGGATACAGCAGGATACAGGTAGGCAGAGAAATGGCAGATGGAATTTAATCTGGACAAATGAGAGATCATGCATGTTGGGAGGTCTAATGCAGGAGGGAAGTGTGCAGTATATGGCAGAACCTTAGGAGCTTTAATATATAGGAGGATCTAGCTGTACAGGTCCACAGTCCCCTGAAAGCGGCAACACAAATGGATAAGATAGTCAAGAGTGTGTATGGTATGCTTGCCTTCATCAGTCAGAGCATGGAGTATAAAAATTGGCATGTTGCAGCTATATAGAACTTTCATTTGGCCATATTTGGAATATTGTGTCCAATTTTGGTCACAATGCCAGCAGAAGGTTATGGAGGGCTTAGAGAGAATAAAATAAAGGTTTACCAAGGTTTTGCCTGGTTTGGAGAGCATTAGCTATGGGCAGAGACTGGACAAGCTTGGTTGATTTGTAATTGAACATCGAAAGCCACGGGACAAACAGTTAGAGGTTTACAAAATTGACAATCATGGATAGAATGGATAGTCAGAGTCTTTTTAATTACTCAGGGACACAGGTTCAAGACAAAAGGGGAAAGTTTAAAAGAGATATGAGAGGCATTTTTCTTTTGCACAGTGGTGGTAGGTGCCTGGAATACACTTCCAGAGGAGGTAGTAGAAGCAGATACAATAGCAACATTTAAGATGTTGTCTTTCAGATGCAGTGTAAAACCGAATCCACACTTGCTTTTGGTTTGCTTGCTGAGCTGGAAGGTTCATTTTCAGACGTTGCATCACCATATTAGGTAATATCTTCAGTGAGCCTCTGGACGAAGCATCGCAGGTGTTTCCTGCTTTCTATTCATATGTTTGGGTTTTCTTGGATTGGTGATGTCATTTCCTGTGATTATGTCATTCCATATGGTGATGTAATTTCCTGTTCTTTTTCTCAGGGGTGGTAAATGGGGTTCAAGTCAAAGTGTTTATTGATAAAGTTCCAGTTGGAATGCTATGTTTCTAGGAATTCTTGTGCATGTCTCACTGAAGATGTTACCTAGTAGTGACAAAACGTCTGAAGATGAACCTTCCAGCTCACCGAGCAAACCTACATCCAGAACCTCAATCTGAACTCAAATCATCTCAAAACTTGCGAACATTTAAGATAATCCAGACAGATACATGAACAGGCAAGGATCAGAGAGATACAGACCATGTAGAGACAAAAAGATTTTCGTTTAGAAAGGTATCATGTTTCAGTGCATGCTTGGTGAGCTGAACAGCCTGTTCCTCTGCTGTACCATTCTTTGTTATTAACAATCTATATTTTTGACTTGGATGAAGTGCCAAATGCAGTGTATCCAAACTTATTAACTGTACAAAGATAGGAAGGCAAATTAGTGGTAAAATATGAAGAATCAGCAATGTTGATCAATTAACTGAGAACTCAATTTTAGCAAATGGAGTGTCATGTGGAGAAATGGGAGGATGTCTGTTTTGGTTGAAAGGAAAAAAAAGTCTCAATATCATGCTTTTCATGACCGCTGTATACTTTTTTTTGTGATCGTGATTGAGGGATCAATATTAGAAAGGAAACCAGGAATATCTCCCCGGCTCTTCTTCTAATTAGTGCCACGGAATCTTTTACAACCACCTACAAAAGCAAGTGTAGATTCGATTTAACACTGCATCTGAAAGACAGCGCCTTCAACACTGCCGTACTCCCATTGTCATAGAGTCATAGAGAGGTACAGCACAGAAATAGACCCTTCCATCCAATTTATCCATGCCGACCAGGTATACCAACCCAATCTAGTCCCACTTGCCAGCACTTGGCCCATATCCCTCCAAACCTTTCCTATTCATATACCCATCCAGATGCCTTTTAAATGTTGCAATTGTACTAGCCTCCACCACTTCCTCTGGCAGCTTATTCCATACATGTCCACCCTTTGCATGAAAATGTTGCCCCTTAGGTCGCTTTTATATCTTTGCCCTCTCACACTAAACCTATGCCCTCTAGTTCTGGACTCCCCCACCCCAGTGAAAAGATGTTGTCTATTTATCCTATCCATGCCCCTCTTGATTTTATAAACCTATGTAAGGTCACCCTCAGCCTCCAACGTTCCAGGGAAAACAGCCCCAGCCTATTCAACCTCTCCCTGTAGCTCAAATCCTCCAACCCTGGCAACATCCTTGTAAATCTTTTCTGAACCCTTTCAAGTTTCACAACATCTTTCCGATAGGAAGTTGACCAGAATTGCATGCAATATTCCAACAGTGGCCTAACCAATGTCCTGTACAGCTGCAACATGACTTCCCAACTCCAGTACTCAATACTCTGACCATCACAGGAAAGCATACCAAACATCTTTTTCACTATCCTATTTACCTGCGACTTCATTTTCAAGGAGCTATGAACCTGCACTCCAAGGTCTCTTTGTTCAGCAACACTCCCTAGGGCCTTATATTAAGTGTATAAGTCCTGCTAAGATTTGCTTTCCGAAAATGCAGCCCCTCACATTTATCTTAATTAAACTCCATTTGCCACTTCTCAGCCCATTGGCCCATCTGGTCAAGATCCCGTTGTAATCTGTCCACTCCACCTCCAAGTTTGGTGTTATCTGCAAACTTGCTAATTATACCTCTTATGCTCATATCCAAATCATTTGTACAAATGATGAAACGTACAGGACCCAGCACCAATCCTTGTGGCACTCCATTGGTCACAGGCCTCCAGTCTGAAAAGCAATCCTCCATCACCACCCTGTCTTCTATCTTTGAGCCAGTTCTGTATCCAAATAGCTAGTTGTCCCTGTATTCCATGAGATCTAACTTTGCTAACCAGTTTCCCATGGGGAACCTTGTCGGTCACCTTACTGAAGTCCATATAGACCACATCTACCACTCTGCCCTCATTAATCCCTGTTGTAACTTCTTCAAAAAACTAATCAAGTTTGTGAGACATGATTTCCCACTCACAAAGCCATGGTGACTATTCCTAATCAGTCCTTGCCATTCCAAATACATGTACATTCTGTCCCTCAGGATTCCCTCCAACAACTTGCCCACCACCGACATCAGGCTCACTGTCTATAGATCTCTGGCTTGTCCTTGCCACCTTTTTTTTAAAAACAGTGGCACCACGTTAGACAACCTCCAGTTTTTCATCACCTCACCTGTGACTATCGATGATACAAATATCTCAGGAAGAGGCCCAGCAATTACTTCTTTAGCTTCCAGGGTACACCTGATCAGATCCTGGGATTTATCCACTCTTATGCATTTCAAGACATCCAGCACTTCCTCCACTGTAATATGGACATTTTTCAAGATGTCACCATTTATTTCCCTGCATTCTATATCTTCCATGTCCTTTTCCACAGTAAATACTGATGCAAAGTACTCGTTTAGTATCTCCCCCATCTTTTGCGGCTCCACACAAAGGCAACCTTGTTGATTTTTGAGGGACGTTATTCTCTCCCTAGTTACCCCTTTGTCCTTAATGTATTTGTAAAAACCCTTTGGATTCTCCTTAATTCTATCTGCCAATGTTATCTCATGTCCCCTTTCTGCCCTCCGGATTTCTCTCTTAAGTATACTCCTACTGCCTTTATACTCTTCTAAGGATTCACTCAAACAACCCTGTCTGTACCCGACATATGCATCCTTCTTTTTCTTAACCAAACCTTCAAGTTCTTTAGTCATCCAGTATTCTCTATATCTATCAGCCTTTCCTTTTACCCTAATCAGAATATACTTTCTCTGGATTCTCATTATCTCATTTCTGAAGGCTTCCCATTTTCCAGCTGTCCCTTTACCTGCAAACAATGAAAGCCAGACCGTGCTCATACCCTGGCAAGAATTTGTGATTAAGAGACAATAATGGTACCACCTGAGCGGCATGTGGCACAGTGGTTAGCACTGCTGCCTCACAGCGCCTGAGACCCGGGTTCAATTCCCGACTCAGGCGACTGACTGTGTTGAGTTTGCACGTTCTCCCCGTGTCTGCGTGGGTTTCCTCCAGGTGCTCCGGTTTCCTCTCACAGTCCAAAGATGTGCGGGTCAGGTGAATTGGGCATGCTAACTTGCCCGTAGTGTTAGGTAAGGGGTAAATGTAGGGGTATGGGTGGGTTGCGCTTCGGCGGGTCGGTGTGGACTTGTTGGGCTGAAGGGCCTGTTTCCACACTATAAGTAATCTAATCTAAAGCTGACACAAGAATAGAAAAGTAGGATATAATGCAAATTGAGAGAGACAGTAGGACAGAGGAATTTGTCTCTCTATACATGAAACGTAAACTTATCATGTTGGTACAGCAAGTAATTAGGAAGGCAAATGGAATGTTGGACTTTACTACAAGGCAATTGAGTATAAAAGTAGGAAGCAGGCACATTGCCTCTATTCCTGATGAAAGGTTTTGCCCGCAACGTTGATTTTCCTGTTCCTCGAATGCTGCCTGACCTGCTGTGCTTTTCCAGCACCACTCTAATCTAGGCTCTGGTTTCCAGCATCTGCAGTCCTTGTTTTTACCTATAAAAAGTAGGAAGTCCTGCAACAACAACAGGGTACCTGGAGTACCCTGTACAGTTTTGGTCTTCTTAATTCTAGACTGATTCTTGGCAACGAAAGCATTGTTTAATGAGGAAACCTTAAGCATCTCGGGCCCATTACTGGGTCATGTTCAGAAGAATGAGAAATTACCTTATTGAGACATTAAAGAGTAAAAAGTGAGGTCTGCAGATGCTGGAGATCAGAGCTGAAAATGTGTTGCTGGTTAAAGCGCAGCAGGTCAGGCAGCATCCAAGGAACAGGAAATTCGACGTTTCAGGCACAAGCCCTTCATCAGGATTCCTGATGAATGTCTTGTGCCCGAAACGTCGAATTTCCTGTTCCTTGGATGCTGCCTGACCTGCTGCGCTTTAACCAGCAACCCATTTTCAGCTCTGAAACATTAAAGATTCTAATGAAGCTTGATAATTAATGCTGAAAGGATGTATCCTCTTGTGGGAGTATTCTGGAACTTGCGTCATATCTTCAGAATAAGGTGTTTCTCATTTGAGATGGCTCACAGCTGAGTTCGATTTTTGATTTGCAATAAAATCAATGATTCTGGAAGGTTGTCAGGAAAGCAGATTTCAGGTCACATTCAGATCAACCTTGGTCCTACTGAACAGGCATAGCAGAATGACCTATTCCTATACTATTTTTTATGATATTACCTCCTCCAGGAAGAGGACAATGTAGGGCATGATCTTGCTGAATCTGTATGCATGGCATAGTCATAGTACTACTTACACTAGACTTCTTAACTTAAATTACCTGACGATGGTTCCCAAATAGAGTCTCATCGATCTGAGAGTTTGAGGCCTTGGTCCGATATCGACGTGAATGGCTGAGGCTTGTTGAGGAAGTGCCCTCAATCTCAGGACCACAAGTTCGAGCACATGCTGACTGAAAGACAGCAGAAGAAATCAATAGCAACTTTCTCACAATCACATGATACAGTTTTATGCCAAAGATTATGCTTCACATAAATTATGATATCCAGACATCATGCTCCACTCTTCCCATTCCTCTTTATCACACATCATCAGTAAATCCTTTCTCTCTTATGTTTATCCATCTTTCCCTTAAATGTGTTAATAGTATTCACCGCAACTATTCCCTGTGGTAGCAAGTTCCACAATCTCCCCCTTCCTCAAGGGTAGTTAGGGATAGGCAGTAAATGTCGGTCTTACCAATGATAGTCACATCCCATGAACATAAGAACTAGAAGCAACAGCAGCGATTCAGCCCTTCGAACCTCCTCCATCATTTGATAAAATCATGGCTGAGCTCATCTCAGCCTCAACTTTTCTTTCTTACTTGCACTCTATAATCCTTCAGCTCATCACTAATAAAATATATATCTCCTCCTAAATTTACTCAAGTCCCAGTATCCATTGCTTTCTGAGGTAGCGAATTCTACAGAATCACAACCCTCACCTCTATTCCAAATCTGATTATTAAATTGTCTCACCTGAGGAAGCATCTTCTCTAAATCTACTTAGTCAATTCTGTTTCACATCCTGTATAGTTCAATTAGCTCTCCTCTCATTCTTCTAAACTCTCGCAAGTATAGCCCAAAACTGCTCAATCTCTCTTCATAAGACAAACCTCTCATCTCTGGAATCAATCTAGTGAACCTTCTCTGTAGTCCCTCTTTGCAACTACATCTTTCGTCAAGTAAGGAAATCAAATTGAATGAGTCATAACAAAAATAAAATTTGTGAACTCCCTCTTGGATTTTGAGTGACCGTCTTAATACTAATGGGCCTTATTTCTAGCCTGGCTGCAAATGAAAACATTTGAGACTTTCATAGTCTGAAATGCATGCTTTATTTATATGTGTAGCACAACTATACATTGTGTGGGAACCATTCAAGAACATATTTCTTGACATGAGGTGGAGTACATTATTTGGTCATTTCAGTCCGCTGCACCATTTGACCGCAGCACTCTGAGATAGGGAGTTCACAATCCTCTGAGTGAAGGGATCATCCTGAGACTGTGTCCCATGTTCCAGATTCTCCTGGCATAGGGAAACAAATTCTCAGTGCCGACCAGTCAGCACCCTTTCACAAACCCATTTTGATGCCTTTCATTCTTCTCTACTCCAGAGATTCTCGCCTAAGTTGCTGCCTCTCTGCCCCTACATCGCTCAGACCAAAGGAATGGGAATGTCCATCCCCTGAGGTACAGGGACTGCAGGGCCGCCACCACCCGACACCATGACAACAGGCCTCTCATTCCCGCTGCCAGCCTGGATCCGTGATCCTGAGGAAGATAGCGGTCTGCCCATTCCGCGCCCAAAGCCCTTCACGATAAGGATAAGCTTTCCCACCATCTTCTCGCTCTTTATCCTTCTTGTTGATTTGCCGGTTACTATGGCAACCGCTGTTCGGGGAGGGCTGTTTTGACGCACCGTCCCTTCAACTCGCTCCAATAGGATACGGGTGGGCGGGGCAATTATAACCCAGACTCCACCCCTCACCGTGATCTGAGACAGGCCATACTAATCAATCACCGTCACTAAATGACAGCCCATACCAATCAATCACCGACTATCGGCGGCAGGTCATACCAATCAATCAATCACCGTCCATCGGCGACAGGCCAGACTAATCAATCACCGTCTTTCGGCAACAGATCCTCACTCTCTCCCTCACCAAGCATTAAGCCCCGCCCCAGTGAGGGGCTCCTAGTCCTTTCACAAAAACAGAAATTGCTAGAAAAACTCAGCAGGTCTGGCAGCATCCGTGCAGAGAAATAGAGCTAACGTTTCAGGTTCAGTGACCCGTCCTCAGAACCAGACCCAATACCATCCCAGTTTCTGTATTTTCATTGGCAGACCCGTCCGTTAAGATTAGATGCATAAAAGCAAATTACTGCGGATGCTAGAATCTGAAACTAAAGGAGAAAATGTTGGAAAATCTCATCAGGTCTGGCAGCATCGTTTGTAGAGCTGACGTTTCGAGTCTAACTGACCGTTTGTCAAAGATTAGAGTGCTGTTGGAAAAGCACAGCAGGTCAGGCAGCATCCCAGGAGCAGGAAAACCAACTTTCCCGGAGGAATGAGGGTGGAAGCCTCGGGGTGGAGAGATAAATGGGAGAAGGTGGGGCTAGGGCAAAGGTACCCTTCCCCGAATCCACCCCTTCCCACTTATCTCTCTATCCTGGAGGCTTCCAGCCTCATTCCTGATGAAGGGCACCTGCCCAAAATGCCGAATTTCCTGCTCCTCGGATGCTCCCTAACCTGCTGTGCTTTTCCAGCACCATAGAGTCATGGAGACGTACAGCATGGAAACAGACCCTTCGGTCCAACTTGTGCATCCCAACCAGATATCCCAACCCAATCTAGTCCCACCTGCCAGCACCCGGCCCATATCCCTCCAAACCCTTCCTATTCATATACCCATCCAGATACCTTTTAAATGTTCCAATTGTACCAGCCTCCACCACTTCCTTTGGCGGCTCATTCCATACACGTACCACTCTCTGACTGAAAAAAGTTGCCTCTTAGGTCTCTTTAATATCATTCCCCTTGCACCCAAAACTGATTCCCTCTAGATCTGGACTCCCCCATACCAGGGAAAATAATTTGTCAAATTTATCCTATCCATGCCCCTCTTGATTTTATAAACCTCTATAAGGTCACCCCTCAACCTCTGATGCTCCAGGGAAAACAGCCCCAGCCTGTTCAGCCTCTCCCTATAGCTCAAATCCTCCAAACCTGGCAAATCCTTGTAAATCTTTTCTGAACCTTTTCAAGTTTCACAATATCTTTCCAATGGGAAGGAGACCAGCATTGAACACAATATTCCAACAGTGGCCTAACCAATATCCTGTACATCTGCAACATGACCTTCCAACTCCCGTACTCAGTACTCTGACCAATAATGGAAAGCACCTTCTTCACTATCCTACCTACCTGCAACTCCACTTTCAAGGAGCTATGAACCTGCACTCCAAGGTCTCTTTGTTCGGCAACACTTCCTAGAGCCTTATATTAAGTGTACAAGTCCTGCTAAGATTTGCTTTCCCAAAATGCAGCACCTCACATTTATCTCAATTAAACTCTACCTGCCACTTCTCACCCCATTGGCCCATCTGATCAAGATCCCATTTTACTCCAAGGTAACCTTCTTCACTGTTCACCACACCTCCAATTTTGGTGTTAACAGCAAACTTACTAATTATACCTCTTCTGCTCACATTCAAATCATTTGTATAAATGATGACAAGTAGTGGACCCAGCACCAATCCTTGTGGCACTCCACTGGTCACACTCCAGTCTGAAAAACAACCCTCCACCACCACCATCTGTCTTCTACCTTTCAGCCAGTTCTGTATCCAAATGGTGAATCTTGATTCTGATCTGCAGCATCTGCAGTCCTCACTTTCGCCTCGACCCGTCTATTAGTCAATCAGAGCAAATTCCCGAGGGTTATCTCTGTCAACTCTTGAGGATAATATACTGTACAAGAAATTCTGAACATGATTTCTCAATTCAAATAACTCTCTAACTTCAAGTAATGCTGAAAATCGCATGACACGATCACAATCTATCACCTCCACATTCAGATAATGCTGATCTTGCTAATGTTGATCTAGTTAGTGCGGGCTCTGTGTGACATAACGTGTGCCTCTAAGTTTTATTTTTACTCTGTCACTGTATGTTCTTGCTTACTATGGTCTGCCTGTACTATTCGTAAACTAAGTTTTTCATTGAACTTAGGAACATGTGACAATAAATAAATAAATCAAATTCCTGACGGTGATCTCTCAATTCCTGAGGTTGATACACAGTAATTCAAGAGACTGATCTCTATGAATTCCCAAGAGTGATGACTCTCTGCAAGATGTGTCAGATCATCGACACGGATACTACCATCACACATTGTAACACCAACCACCACACACACAGCAGATACTCATGTCTCGGCCAATGTTGTCTATCTCATATGCTGCAGCAAGGATTTCCTGAATATTCGAGAAGATTTGTCACTCACGTTGTTGACTTGCTCACTGAGCTGGTAAGTTTGATCTTAGATGTTTCGTCACCACTGTAGGTAACATTATCAGTGTGTCTCCGGTAGAATGTTGTTTTCTATTCATGTGACTGGGTCTGCTGGGCTTGGTGGTGTCATTTCCGGTTTTGTGGCTGGTTCTGTTTCTTTGAGGTTGGTATAGGGAGTCCTACTCTACATGTTTGTTACTGGAGTTCTGGATTGAACAAAAAATACAAACAAAGAAAATTTACAGCCCAGGAACAGGCCCTTCGGCCCTCCAAGCCTGAGCCGATCTAAATGTACTGTCTAAACTGTCTAAGCATCTGTATCCCTCTGCTCCCCACCTACTCGTGCATCTGTCCAGACACATCTTAGATTAATCTACTTTGCCTGCCTCTACCACCTCTGCTGGCAACGTGTTCCAAACGCCCACCAACCTGTGTGAAGTACTTGCCGCGTGTACCCCCCTTAAACTTTCCACCTTTCACCTTGAAAGCATGACCTCTCATTATTGAATCCTTCACCCTGGGAAAAAAGCTTGTTTCTATCACCCTGTCTATACCCTTCATGATTTTGTAAACCTCAATCAGGCCCGCATCCCCCCCTCCCCCATCTCCTTTTTTCTAGTGAAAATAAACCTACTCAACCTCTCTTCATAGCTAGCACCTTCCATACCAGGCAACATCCTCATAAACCTTCCCTGCACCCTCTCCAAAGCATCCACATCCTTTTGGTAATGTGGCACCCAGAACTGTCCACAGTATTCTAAATTCAGCCGAATCATACCATAATTCCCAGTTGTTCCAGTTGAATTGTCTGAGTGCATGGATACAAATGATAGGTTGTCATGTCTCTTTCTGGTTAGTTGGTGTCTGTGTACCCTGGTGGCTAATTTCCTTCCTGTTTGCCCTATGTAGTACTTTTGGCAGTCTTCACATAGTATTTTGTATATAATGTTGATCCTGTTGGTTATAGGTATGGGATCCTTTATACTTGTTAGCTGCTTTCATCGTGTGGTAGTTAGGAGAAAGTGTGGATTGCAAATGCTGGAGAGTCAGAGTCAAAAAGCGTGGTGCTGGAAGAAAACACATCAGGTCAGGCAGCATCCAGGGAGCAGGAGAGTCAACGTTTCCGGCATAAGTGTTTAATCAGGAAATGTAGATTGGGGAGGAGGCTGAGAGATAAATGGGAAGGTGTGGGTGGGGGTAAGGAGGTGGGAAGGCAATAGGTGGATGCGGGTGGGCAGGGGTGTGCTAATTATGATAGGTTAGTGGGGAGGTTGGAGCAGCAGATGGGTGGGAAGGAAGATGGATAGGTAGGACAGTTCAAGAGGATGGTGCTGAGTTGGAGGGTTGGATCTAGGATGAGGTGGGGGTGGGGAGGGGGAGATTTGGAAACTGAAGTCAATGTTAATGCTCTGTGGTTGTGGGTCCTGAGCTGGATGGTGAGGCATTCTTCCTCCAGTTGGCAGGTAGCTTGGATTTGGTGTTGGAGGAGGCCCAGGATTTGCATGTCCTTCAGGGAATGGAGAGAGAGTTGAAGTTGGTTTGTTTGTTTGTTGGAGTAGTCTGATTGTCCTTAAAGTATGACAGTGTGAGAGCAAAGACACTAATCCCCTCACAAAGACTATTAAAGCAATCAGTAAAATCCTGAAACAAAAAAAAGAAATTGACAGAGAAGCTCAGTAGGTCTTGTATTATCTGTGGGTAGAAATCAAAGGTATCGTTTCGCGTCCATTAAGCCTCAGAAAAATTCCGGTGATACTCGAGATCACAGTGGGTCAGGCAGCACCCACGGACGTTTCGAGTTGTTTTCACTTCACGACAACGGTGCCGCTCTCTGCCTTCTCGGCTTCCGTCGGGACGCGATGACGTTCACCGGCGTCTGATGCATACGGACCGTCATCGTTAAGTCCTCGGGGGTTAGAGTGCGCGTGCGCTGTTTTGTGCTCGGGATCAGCAGCACCACCACAGACCGACAATATACGGTAAATATAAATATAAATACACGCTGGGAATCACCAGCGTACACCTTACCTGTGGATATCACCGGGAACCCCATAGCGTACACCCATACGTTGTGAATAAAAACACTAACAATGTATATTGAAGCGTACACCGAGAAACACTTATAGAACCGTAGATATGATACAGCATACAAGGTGGCCATTCAGCCCATCTCGTCCATGCCGTCCCATAGACACCGAGATGCCCTTTACAATCCCATCTTCTTCCACACGGCCCATAGCCCTGCAGCTTTTACAGCACTTTAGATGCAGATCCTTTTTGAAAATGTTTCTGGTTTCTGCCTCGATCAGCAAAGTCCAAACACCCACCACCCTCTGCTAAAAAAATGTTTTTCCTTGGGACCTCTCTAATTCTTATGTCATTTCGCTTGAATCTATTACTCCTGGCCTTTGAACTCACTACCAAGATGGTTCCTCCTGTTTATTCTATATCTAGTCCTCAAAATTTTATATAACTCAATCATGTTACCCTTTGGCCTTCTCTATTCCAAGGAAAACAGCCTTACCCCCCCCCCCCCCCCCCCGTAGCTACAGTTCCAGTAAATCTTTTCTACATGCTTTCCAGAGTAATTGTGTCTCTTCTGTAATGTGGCAACCAGAATGGTGCACAATACACTAGCTGTGGCCTTACCAGTGTCTTGCACAGTTTTATCATTTTTCCCTATTTCTGTATTCTGTACTTCTGCAAATGAAGGGGAACATTCAATGTAACTTCTTTACAACTTTATCTATCTGTACTGCTAACTTAAGGGACCTGGGCACTTACACAACAGGATTTCTTGCTTCATCTGCCCCTCTTGGTATATTCCTGTTTATAGTATGTTCCCTTTTACTGTTTGACTTCCCTATATGCATTACCTCACATTCTCAGAATTGAACTCCTGCCAATTTGCTGCGCACACCACCAAGCTACATATGATCATTTTGGAGTTTACAGCTATCCTCAACACTATCCACGACATGGCCAATTTTTGTGTTGTCTACAAATTTGCCAGTTGTGTCCCCACCCCATGTTCAAATCCAAATCATTAATGCATCAAACAAACAGCAGGGGTCCCAACATTGAGCCCTGTGGACCACCATTTGCAATAACATTCCATTCACAAGGCCCTCCATCAACCATTCTTCTCTGTTACTAAGAGAAAGTGAGGACTGCAGATGCTGTTGCTAAGCCAAGCCTAGACTAAATTTGACACTTTACCCTATATGCCATGCGTTTTTACTTTTTTGACCAGTCTGCCACATGAGACCTTGTCAAATGCCTTACCAAAATCCATTGCAGAACTCTTGTCGGTCCTCCTCCTCCTCACTTCCTCAAAGAACACAGTCAGGTTTGTAAAGCATGACCTTCCCACAACAAAGCCGTGCTAACTGATGCTGACTAGTCCATGCTTTCTCAGTGACAATTTCTCTGATCTATTGGAATTGATCCTACAACTAACCCACCACTTTGTACCATTTTCAAATATCGGAATCACATTTGCATTCTTCAGTCCTCTGGTACCTCACCTGTGTCTAGTGATGATTGGAAAATAATCCTCAGAGCATCTGCTATTTGTTCCCTGACTTCTTTCAACATCCGAGAGAACAATCCATCCAGCCCTGGCGATTTAACCACTTTAAAGGATTCTAACTCCTCCAACGCTTCCTTTCTCATTATGATTATTTTGTCCAATACTGATACTCTTGATTACCATATCCACATAATCCCTTTCCTTTGCGAATACGGAGACACAATTCATTTAAGCTTCTTCACGTATCCTCTGCACCTTCACATAAGTTCTCCAGCTCTGATAGGTCTCACTTTTTCCTTCACTATCCTTTTGCTTTTTATATACTGGCAAAATATCATTGTGTTTTCTTTGTTTTGCTTGCTCATATTTTTTCATGCCCTTTCTTTGATTTCCTTATTTCTTTTTTGACTTGTTCCTTGCATTGTCTGTACTCCGGAGGAGAAAATGGGTACTGCAGATGCTGGAGATCAGAGCTGAAAAATGTGTTGCTGGAAAAGCGCAGCAGGTCAGGCAGCATCAAAGGAGCAGGAGAATCGATGTTTCAGGCATAAGCTCTTCTTCCTGAATTTTTCGAGACAACCATGGGAGTCTAGATTTGGCAGTGCCATTCTTATTTTTGAACGGGACATGTCTGCTTTGTGCCCATCTTTTAGTGCCTCCCACTGGATTGCCACTGATTTTATCCATTAGCAGTCCTGTATAGCTCTCATCTGTCAAATCTTTTTTCAATTTTGCAAAATTTACATCAGTCCATTCATAAGTCTGATAACAGTGGAGAAGAAGCTGTTCTTGAATATGTTACTTCGTATTTTCAAGCTGGTACCTTCTGCCCAATGAAAGAGGTTGGAAAAGACATAGCTGGGGCGAGAGGAGTCATTAATTATGTTGGCTGCTTTCCAAAGGCAGCTGGAAGTTTAGACAGTAGAGTCATAGAGATATACAGCTGGAAGGCTGGTTTTCGTGATATAATAGGCTGCATTCACAATTTCTAGCAGTCTTGGGCAGAGCAGTTGCCATAGCAAGCTGTAGTACATCTATATCATATACTCCTTAGTAGTGTGATTACCCTGTTTTTATTCCTAAGATCAACCCATAAAGCCTCATTTGTTAACCCATTTAGAATATCTTCCCTTTAAAGTTTTTGTGAAGATCTGTAGCTCGGGTTGTGGTTGGAGTTGTCGGTTCGCTTCATTCGGAGGCTACACAGTGCTGAAGATATCACTCAGAAGGGGGAATGAAACATTTGCAAAAAAAAATCAACTGGCTTGGCGAACCGGCAAACAACTCCATATCTTCTCTTCTGACAACTATAATTGACGCTTTAACCAATACTGCTACCTCCCCTTCCTTTTATGGTCAATGTCTCTATCCCGCCTGAAAATTCTATATCCAGAGATATTAAGTTGCCAATTTTGCCAGGTTTCTGTTATAGCAAAGCATCATATTGCCATGTGTATATCTTTAAAAAATCACACAACACCAGGTTGTAGTTCAACAGGTTTATTTAGAAGCACTAGCTTTCGAAGCACTGCTGCTTCATCAGGTGGTTGGGCAATGAAGGAATAAAGTCTGGGGTGGGGGGGAGGAGTTGGGGAGGAATGGGTGGGTAGAATGGAGTGGGGGATTGTGGGGGGGAGAGTAGGGTGGGGGGAGGAGAGTGGGGGGGATGTGGTGTTGCACCTAAACTGGAAGGGAACAAAAGTCGTTACAGGGAAGATCATTCATGCTACTCAGGAGAGGTTAAACTAGTGGCAGGGACCAGATCAGCAGATCCGCAAGTGGAGAGATTGAGGGCAATGTAGATGTTATGACAGAAAGTCTGAAAGGAAGGACAGGTTAATGCACACAGTCAGGTTGCATGGCTGAAGCGTGTTCATTTCAACACAAGGAGTATTATGGGTAAGGCAGATGAGCTTAGAGCCTACATCAGTACATGGGGAATATGACATTATGGCCATTACAGAGACCTGGTTGAGAGGGGCAGAACTGGCTGCTCAACATTCTAGGGTTTTGATGTTTTAAATGAGGCAGAGAGGGAGGTGAAAGGGATGAAGGAATTATATTGATCAGGGGAGAATGGCGCAGCTGCACTCAGAGGGTGTACTGGAGTAAAGGGATATTTAGATTACTTACAGTGTAGAAACAGGCCCTTTGGCCTAACAAGTCCACACCGACCCTCCGAAGAGCAACCCACCCAGACCCATTCCTCTATATTTACCCCTTCAACTAATACTACGGTCACTTTAGCATGGCCAATTCATCTAACCTGCACATTTTGGACTGTGGGAGGAAACCGGAGCACACCTACTCAGACACGGGGAAAATGTGCAAACTCAACACAGAGAGTTGCCTGAGACAGGAATTGAACCCGGGTCTCTGGCACTGTGAGGCAGCAGTGCTAACCACTGTGCCACCGTGCCGCTTTTACTGGCGGTCTCATCCAAAGAATAAACAAAAAACATTAAAGCACAGGAATAGGCCCTTCGGCCCTCCAACTCTGTGCACATCCATATCCTCTATCTAAATCTGCTGTCCATTTTCTAAGGATCTGTATCCCTTTGCTCCCCGTCCATTCATGTATCTGTCTAGATACATCTTAAATGACGCTATCATTCCCACCCTTACCACCTCCTTTGGCAATGCATTCCAGGCATCCACCACCGTCTGCGTAAAGAACTTTCCGCTTATATGTCCCCTAAACTTTTCCCCTCTCACTTTGAACTTGTAACCCCTAGTAATTGAGTCCTCCACTATGGGAAAATGTTTCTTGCTATCTACCCTGTCTACAACTGTCATGATTTTGTAGGCCTCATTCAGGTCACCCCTCAACCGCTTTCTTTCCAACCTCTCATTGTAACATGACCTACCAACTCTTGTACTCAAAAACTCCTTTCCCCCAATTTAGGACCCTTTCGTCTTTGTCCATGAATATGCTAAAACTTATGGAATCGTGATCACTATTCCCAAAGTAATCCCCCACTCAAACTTCAACCACCTGGCTGGGCTCATTCTTCAACATTCGATCCAGTATGGCTCCTTCCCTTTACATACTGCTGTAGAAAACCCCCTGATATTCCTTACAAATTCTGCTCCATCCAATCCTCTAACACTAAGTGAATTTCCAGTCAATGTTGGGAAAGTTAAAATCTCCTATTATCACTACCCTGTTGCTCCTATGCCTTTCTATGATCTCTCTACGTTTGTACCTCTATCTCACGTTTGTTATTGGGAGACCTGTAGTACAGCCCCAACATTGTTATTGCATGCTTCCTATTTCTGAGCTCTGCCCGTATTGCCTTACTGTTCAACTGAAGTAATACAGGTAGAGCTCAAAAATAACATGAGTGCAATCACTCTCATGGGATTATACTGTAGGCCCCCATAACAGCCACTGAGACATTGGGGAACAAATATATACACAAATTATGGTAAGATGCAAAAACAACAGGGTTGTCGGAGTGGTGACATTAACTGCCCCAATATTAATGTAGAACATACAACAGTACAGGCCCCTCAGCTCCCAATGTTGTGCCAGCCTTTTATCCTACCCTAAGATCAGACTAACCTAAATGACCTTCGTTGCACTATCTTCTATGTGCCTGTCCAAGAGTCGCTTAATTGTCCCTAATGTATCTGACTTTACTACCACTGCTGACAGTGCATTCCAGGCACTGTGTGTAACAATCTTGCTTCTGAAATCTCAGTGGCTCATGGGTAGTACTGCTGTCTTA